>NW_012112030.1:12732862-12766291 GCF_000951035.1 Colobus angolensis palliatus
GAGAACATGAGAACATGAAGTTTGTTGTTCAATGACTTTTCTGAAGCTTTCATTCTTATATGTATGGCTTATATTTTACAGTCCTACAAATAAATCTTCCTGTTTTCTGCCCTGTGATGGAATTGCACCTAATATCAAAAAAAAATTTATGGAAGTTTGGTTTAGAAAAGTGAAGCAAGATTGAGTAGGTCTTCTCACTTCTGATTCTTCTGCCTTCACTTTGATTTTTTCCTTTTGTTTTTTACTTTTTTTTAATTCATTAATTGGTTGTAAAAGCTGATAACTAAATGTGGACAGGTTAGCACAATTCTATACTCAATGACTATAAATTATATATTTTAAATTATTATGCTATACTTGCTATATGTAAAAGAGTAGGAATAACATATATATGTGATAAAGCAGAAAATAATCCCTCATTAATCCACCACAAAGCTTAAGAGCTAAATATGGCTGATAGCATTGAAGTTACCTGTACATCACTCATCCCATTGCCCTGCTTTCTACTCCAGCTCAACTAGTTAAACACTACCCTGGATTTTATATGTATCATTCTTTATCACACATGTGTGTACCACTAAAAGAAATTATTTAGTTTTGTTAACTATATTAACATATTATAATTAATACTGACTATATATAGCCTTTAGAAGATTGCTTCATTTTACCTAACATAACTTTTCTAAGACTCATCTATGTTGCTGTAGATAGCATTAATGCATATACTCTCACACTGAACGACATTCCTGTGCATGGATAAACTTCATGTATCTGTTCCTTTGTTGATCACTTGGAAAGCAATTTGCATTGTCCTAAAACTGAGAATGCACACATCTTATAACCCAGCAATTTCATTAGAAATATATAGAAATGTCTTTATAGTAGAATGTTTATAAGTGCATTATCTCTTAATTATATTATAGTTTGTAATTAATCTTTAATAATTACATATTATTGTTACAACCAACATGATCAATAGTGTAAATAAGAGGGTTTAGAAAGGTTTGCAGAGATGCCCTGCAGATTGAAAAGGATTATTAGTTCGATGTTATCTAAATTATTTAGCATTCAAAATTCAATAAATATTTTTTGAGTACCCTTCAGGTATCAAAGACTGTTCTGTTTGTAGGGAATATAGCAGTGAATGAAAGAGAAGTGGCTGCTATTATGAGGCCTTCATTCTATTACAGGACATAGACATTAAATATACAAATAAGCAGCATTCTATGAGGTAGTGTAGCACTATGGATAAATACAAAGCAAAATAAAATAATGGAGAATAAAGAAGTTTCCAGTTAGGATGTCATAGACAAGAAAGATCTCTCTGTGGAGGTGGCATTTGAATAGAAATCTCAGTGAAGGCAGGGACGAACTCATGCGTTTATCTCAAAGGAGAGTTCTAATCAAAGACTGTAAGGTTCAAGTATACTTTTACTGATTTAGAAAAGAAATAAGGATATTATTGTAGGTAAAATGGAATCAGTAAGAGAAAGAAGGATTAGATATAATGTTGGAAAGTTAGGCCAAGCCCAGATTGCAAAGGATTTTGAAAGTTAGGCCAAGCCCAGAATGCAAATGGACTTTGCCATTTATTCTGGGTGTGAATGAAAGGCTACCACTTGAAGTTGTATATATTTTGTGTTACAAAAACATATTGATTTATATGTGGAAGAAAACCTGTAGTGGGGCAAGAGTGGAAGTAGCTTAGATAGGCATGACTGTCATTAGATGAGAGAAGAAGGGGCTTGGGATAGGTGATTGTAGTGGAGCTGGTAAGAAATAACCAGATAAGGGATATATTTTGAAAGCAGAGTCAAAGGGTTTGTTTATAGATTGCTGGTAAATACATTAGAGGGAGAAGTCAAGAATAACTCCACATTTTTTAGCCTGAGCAAGTAGTTAAAGATGATGTCACAAATGCAGATGATGTCACAAATGCAGATGTATGGGCAGTTTAAGGAAGAATAATCAAGTGTTTGCTTTGGACATACATATTAGGTAGATGTCACAAATGCAGATGTATGGGCAGTTTAAGGAAGAATAATCAAGTGTTTGCTTTGGACATACATATTAGGTATAGGTATCTATTAGACAGACGTCCAATTGGAGTGAGCTGTCAAATAAATACTAGATAAGTTAGTCTAGAGTTGAGAGTAGAGCTCAGAGATGGAGATTTAAATTTGTATTTGGAAGTCAACAATTGAGTTGATATTTGAGGGAATGGGGTTAGATGAAATCACCTAAATGGTTAGTATAGACAAAGAAGAAAAAGAGACACAAACAGTGAGCCTCACTGTAACTGATTCATTGCACTAAAGATCCAAGATTGCCATCCCTTCTGCTATACACAGTCTTTACCATGTGTTTTGTGGGACACTTCCATCCTATCTCTGGGCTTAGAGCTGCAACTTTCTTTGACATAGCCAAGTGATGCAAGCAGAGGGTCATACATTTCTGCTCATGCTCTTTATACTTTACCCTTACCATGAGAAGATATGCCTGGGCTAGCCCCTGTGACGCTAGAAGGGCAATGGTAAATACAGGGTCAGCCACAGGTGCGTGAGTGAGCACAGCTGAGTGCAGTCTTAGAGATCAATTAAACCCCACAGGTAAGTGAGCTATAAGTGTTTATTGATGATTGACTCTGAGTTTTAGAATGGTATTCAATGAGCATTATTGTAGCAACATATAAGTGATAGATGAGGAGTACTGTAGTATTTAGAGATCTGGAAAGAGGGAGGAGTACTGTAGTATTTAGAGATCTGGACAAGAAGGAAGATTCACAAAGGATACTGAAGAAACCACACTGAGGAAAATCAAGACAAATTGGGTTCAGAAACCCAGGAGGTAAAAATGGTTCAAGAAGAGGGAAGTGATCCACTGTGACAAATTCTACTGAGAGTTCATGTAAGATGAAGGCTGAGGATGGATTATTTGGCAAACGGATTTTGTTATTTCCTTCATTAAAAGTGTTGGAAGAACCTAATTCAAGTAAACTTTAGAGAAAAGGGTAGGTGAGCAAGTTAAGATAATTAAGAATAGTGATTTTTGCTCTAAAGGGCAGTGGAGAAATGGGCTTATGCTTGGAAGGGAATGTGAGTCCACAAAAAATTTTTTAGATGGTTCTATTTTGTTTTAGATGGTTCTATTATTGACTGTTTATATGTAGATAGAAATCATTTAATTAAAGGAGGGAATAAAAGAGATGACACAGAAGAAAACAGAGACAATTATTATAGAATAACCGAAACTTTGAGTAGGTAAACTGGAATAAGATTCAATAAACAGGAGATGGGCTTGCCATTAGGAAGGAGAATGAGCAATTTGCCCATAGCTACAGGTCTGAAGGCAAAGTATAGCAGGAGTTAAATGAAGGTATGTTGGTAGACTCACCAGTAAAACAATGAAGTTTCCTTCATAGTGCTTTTTTTTTTTAATTAAAGAATTAAGAAGTAAAATCGTCAGCTGAGAGTGAGGAAGCGGTATGCGGTAGACAGAATTCTCAGATGATCCCCAATGAGGCTTACCCTTGTATACTCTCTTCTTTGAGCATGGGTGGAACCAGTAATATGAGATACTGCTCCTGTCATTCTCTTGTTACAGGGCGAAAAGGAGATTGTCCGGAGTGGACCCTGACCTAATGTAGTTAGCTCTTCACAAGCAGAATTTTTTTTGCTCCCCATTTTGTCACAGAAGAGAAAATTAGAGTGATGTATGCTGGCTGATCTCTAAGAAAATAAGCACTCATGTCATGAGCTGCCTATGCTGGCCACATGATAAGATGCTGTGTATGGCCTCCAGAAGCTAAAAGTGGTCCCTGGTCTATAGACAGAACTAAAATGTGAACCTCCATCCTACATCTGCAAGGAAATTAATTCTGCCAACACCAGTGACCTTGAAAGATGCCCTCAGTTTCACATGAGAACCGCAGCCCCGGCCAACACCCTAATATCAGTTCAGTAAGATCCTGACCAGAGAACTCAGCCAGGCCATACCTGGATTTTTAACTACAAAAACTGTGAGATAATAAATGTGTGTTGTTTTAAGTCTCTAGGGTTGTGGTAATTTGTTACTTAATCATAGAAAAACTAATACAGGGTGTCAGAGGTATGAGTACAAAGAAAAGCGGATCTCAGAGAAAGGAGAAAAAGCTGACTGAAGAATATGGAGCCTAGCGGGCAGGATGGGGAACCCATTCAGTTTGCAGTTGAAAATTTAAAGTGAGATTTGTTAGAACTGGGAGCTTAGATAAAGACACAGAATAGGTTAGGAGTTAGATTTAACTCGGACAGCAGATTAGCCAGCTGCACACATGTAAGGAGAAGGAGGCAAGGGAGAGAAAGTTATATGTTAAATAATGATGATTATGTTAGACCAAGTTATTTAAACAGACAGCAGGGAAGTAAGGACAAGACAGGGTAATATGCAGTGAAAACTTACGTTCCACCGGTTGAACATCTCAGTGAGGCTTTAAGATTCGTAAGAGAACGTCAGAGCGGCGCCGGCCTCGGTGGCTGAGGAAAACAGGAGGAGGTGGTGGCGGCCGGAAGATGCTGCTCTTTGGCGTAAACTGCAATCGATTAGGGATCGTTTCTCAGAATCAAGTTAGAAGTGAGAGTTCAGATAAGTGAGGCCGCCATTGCTGCTTTGAACACCTCAGAAGGGGAGAATGGATTTATCAGGAGTGAAAAAGAAGAGCTTGCTAGGAGTCAAAGAAAATAATAAAAAGTCCAGCACTAGGGCTCCTTCACCTACCAAACGCAAAGACCGCTCAGATGAGAAGTCCAAGGATCGCTCAAAAGATAAAGGAGCCACCAAGGAGTCGAGTGAGAAAGATGGCGGCCGGGACAAAACCCGGAAGAGGCGCAGCGCTTCCAGTGGTAGCAGCAGTACCAGATCTCGGTCGAGCTGCACTTCCAGCTCAGGCTCCAGCACCAGCACTGGCTCAAGCAGTGGCTCCAGCTCTTCCTCAGCATCCAGCCGCTCAGGAATCTCCAGCACCTCCCGCAGCTCCAGCTCCCGCAGCTCCAGCTTCCGCAGCTCTCCCGGCTTTCCAAGTCCTTCTCCGCGCAGACACAACAGGAGGCGCTCCCGCTCCAAAACCAAACCACCTGAAAGAGATGAAAAGGAGAGGAAAAGGCGGAGCCCATCTCCTAAGCCCGCCAAAGTGCATATTGGGAGACTCCCCAGAAATGTAACAAAGGATCACATCACGGAGATATTTTCCACCTATGGGAAAATTAAAATGATTGACATGCCTGTGGAAAGGATGCATCCTCATCTGTCCAAAGGCTATGCATACTTAGAGTTTGAGAATCCAGATGACGCTGACAAGGCACTGAAGCACATGGATGGAGGACAAAATCGATGGCCAGGAGATCACTGCCACTGCCGTGCTGGCCCCCTGGCCTAGGCCACCCCCCAGGAGATTCAGCCCTCCCAGGAGAATGTTGCCACCACCACCCACGTGGCGCAGGTCTCCCCCACGGACTAGGAGAAGGTCCCGCTCTCCGAGGCGCAGGTCCCCCGTGCACCGGAGATCACGCTCCCCGGGCCGCCGCCGCCACAGGAGCGGCTCCAGCTCCAACTCCTCCCGATAAGCAGGCCAGTGAAGCTCTCACCCCCGTAACTTATACCCCACCCAGCTCAGTTTTGTCACTTTTCTAGCCAAAGGAAGATCAGTAGGAAAGCAAACCCTTCACTCGGGCAGAATTTGCAGGCAGCAGTCAGCACCCCTCTGCCGGCCGGGCTCCGGCTGCAGAAGTGCTATTGGTTTGGGTGTTGTGTGCCTGTCAAGATTCCCTCCGGTTTTCTGGCTAGAAAGCTCACCCGTTTCCAGTTTCTAAGAGTCAGTTCAGTGGCAGGGCCACCAGGGACAAGTGAGGCTCTGGGGGTGGTGTGACCCTGCCTGCCTGGGAGCACACTTTTCTCTTCCCTGGTGACCTGAGATGGTGGCCAGGCCGTGCCCTTGCTGTTGCTGGGCAGTGTCCTTTTGGAAAGAGAACCATCCCCAGCTTTAGTGCAGTTGCCAACCCTGTTAGGCCCAGCCTCTCGAGGCCTCTTCCGACTTCAAGGGTCACACCCCCCTCCAAAGATTCTCTCACCCATGGTAGTTTCTGTGCATGATTCTGTCTGTCCGTGCACCGATGCACACACCCCACCCCACCATCCTACTCTGAAATTGGCGAGTGAGAGCCAGCTCTGCGGGATCATCAGGCAGCCATGGTTGTGCCTGCCCTTCTTGGTGGTCTTTCAGGTTATCTTGGCAATATGTACATTGCTTTTTTTTTTTTTTTTTCGCTTTTATTGGACAGTCAGTACTGTAAAATTTCTCTTTGAGTTTTATACTTTTGTAGCATTTTAGATGACATTGTGTTTGTACTTTGTTGTGTAGAGAAGAATTGTGTTGAATAAACCCAAGACTAAAAAAAAAAAAAAAAGATTCATAAGAAGTGGATACTCATGGGAGTAAGCTGAAAAGATAGGAGGCTGCAATTATAAATTCTTGGCCCTTAGATTTTATTTTGATAAGATTCTTTGTCCATTATGCATCACTTACATGAGTTTTGACCTAAGTATGCACTACTTGGACCTCAGGGCTCTTGAACCTCCCCTATCTGAGTAGTGTTGCACCGTTTAGGAGTTCCTTCCCCTAACTCAGGGGTATAGTCCTCTTGAGTACAGAAGCCTTCTTTCAGGAAAAATTTGGCTATTAGTCACACATACCTTACTGTGAGTGTTAGCAATTCAAATATCCACAATTTTGAAATAAAAACTTTTGTCTTTGATAAAGAAAATGTTGATCTCGGAAATTCAGAAGAAAAAGGTATTTTTGTTTTCTAAAAACTGGAGGACTTTCGAGATGCCTCCAATACGGGAGCGGGCAAACTAGGGCCTCTGGGCCAAATCTGTCCCACCACCTGTTTTCGTAAATAAAATTTTATTGAAACACAGCCACACCAATTTGTTTACATATTGTCCAAAGCTGCTTTTGCACTACAACGGCAGAGTTGAGTAGTTACAATAAAGGCTATGTGACACGCAAAGACTAAGGTATTTACAAACAAGTTTCTTTCCAGAAAATGTTGCTAACTTCTGCCCTAATATCACCTCACATATGCCAGTTGAGTTGTATCCTTCTTTCTCAGCATCTGTGTTACAAATTCTTAGAAGCAGAAAAATAGAAAGTTGGGAAGATAACAACAAAAAAAACTGAAGGGGGTACTATAAAGGTACTATGGGATTTTGCCTGTAACCTTGGAAAAGGTGAGAGAAACTAAAGCAGTTCATGTAGGTGTCTGAACAGTGATACTCTTTCCTCCGTGCAGTGTTTTATGAGAAGAGAAGGAATTGAGGTTTGTGCAAGAAAGGGTAATGTAATCAGAACACTCTGATATGTTCTGGCATGCTTTTATAATCTGAGATACTGCTCAGATTTCTTAACCTGTTGTGTCAGGTTTATTTTTTTATTTTATTTTATTTTGTTTTATTTTTAAAAAGACATTCATTTATTCCTGGGTACCCAGACAGTGGCAGTATAGTTCATTTGTACTTCTACCATATAATCCTAATTATTTCCTATATCTGTTGAAGGATGGGTTGTGGATTGGAAGGTAAGGTGAGCCAACATTATGCTTCCTACGACAAGAAGATAAACACTAGAGAGACACTCTCCTTCACCTTGTCTGAGGCCAGCAAAAACTATGCGAAACAACTTCAAAGCCACATCACAAAAGAATTCTAAGGGACCTCATCTTTCTTAAAGCAAAGCAAAGTATAGAGATATGTACACAATTATTGTTAATGTGACTTTTCTCCCTTTTTCTGAATCAATCTTACTAGCATTTTAAAAAATACATATTTTACAAATATTCAAAGAAACATCTTTTAGTTTTAATAATTATTTTATTGGTTTTTATTTGGCTGTTTTTTACTTTTTGAATTTTTTTATCTGAAATGTTATGGTCTCTTTCTTCAACGTTGAGCTTACTCTGCTCTCTCTTTGAATTCGCTGTGAGTATCCTGTTGAGTTTACATAGCAGATGGCCAATTTTTATGAATGTTCTAAGTAGACTTGAAAAAAATTGTATAGTCTCTATTCATTGATTACAGTGTAAGAAAAATTAACAGTTTTGATTACATATTTATCAGTTGTGGTTTGAAAGTTAATCACTATGTTTCAACTATTTTAATGTTTCTCCTTACATTTTAACATGTATGCTTAAGTCCAAAGTCATTCATTCCCATTCTATTCTTCCCCCAAATAATGTCAAATCCTTAAATATTTAACTCCAATACCCCTCTTTCATCTTTAGTGTTTTGTGTAGCATTTCAATTTCTTCCTGTTTTCTGAACTTCACAGAACTAACTTTGTTTCACAGACAAAGATGGAAGCTTTTTTTTTCTTCTGTGGTCTTTTATTCTGTTGGGAATAATTGAAAATTTTCAGAGCCTCTCTTTTCTCTTTTATCCTCATATTTAATCAATCACTCTTGATTCAATTTCTTTATATCTCTTGAATATATTTTCTTTTTCTCCACTGTCATTTTACTCTCTTTCACAGAAGTAAAGACTACCATTATTTCTAGCCCAGAGCACAGTAGGGGCACTTAATTGCCACCAGTATGCACATTTCTAACCCATTGTACCCATGCAGCAGCCAGAATGGTGCTTCATAACACAAACATGACCTCTTGCCTAAAATCATTCAGAGGTGCCCATTGCTTTTAGAAAAATCTAAATTCCTTAACATGTCTTAACATGCTGTTATCTCCATTTCTACAGCCTTGTTTCCATCCACTTCTTCTCATGTTCATTCTGTTTCCAGTTGCTCTGAGTATCTTTCAAGTTCTTGAACACAGCAGGCTTTTTCATCTCTGGGCTGCTACGTGAGTATTCCCTTCTAACTGGAGCTCTCTTGTCTGCTTTGGCTTGGCTAATTTTTATTCATCTTTCAGACCTCAGCTTTGAAGTCATTTGCTTTAGGAAGACTATTGTGCAGTAACTTCTAATCTAGGTACAGTTTTCATAGTTGTTTGGTATTATACTACCTCTTCGTAGCTCTTGGCCGACTTGACTATAATTGCTTTTAAAAATATTCTTTCTTTCCTAGTAGACACTAAGACCTGTGATGGTAAGAATCCAGTCAGCTGGGCTTGGCATAGCAAATCACTTAATAAATATTTGGTTAATAAATATTGAATGGATTTTTCAAAGCAGAAATTGTTAAGTGTAGATTTCTATCCTGGTGATATGCTTATGTGGGAAAAACTTACATTAAGAAATACACTGAAAAACTACTCTAGAGGAGAAATTGGTAAGAAGTGTGTTTATCTTGTATCCTACCAATGGGGAGGTACGAAAACTTCACAAATAAAGCAGTAAGATGAGCAGGTGACCTTGCACCTAGATAATTACATGAAATAGAGAGTACAGCATCTTCTCTATAATGATACAAATGGCAAGAGAATATTGAGAGCTATAGCAAAAGAGGGAAAATTGTAGCTGAATATTCTCTCTAGAACTCAGGGAATATATGATCTTGAAATAAATCACTTAATCTCTTGATGTCTCATTTTAACTATTGAGTATATAATGAATGATTATTCTTAACTACTGCATGGGGTATTGTGAGACTTAATTTGCTAATGTTTATAAAGTGCTTCAGATTGTCTGATTAAAAGTATGAAGTATCATCATTATTATACTATAAAAGAGTATGTAAAATTTTATTTTAATTTCATAAATATGAAATTATACCTTGCTACTTTCACTTAAAATATTCTGAAATTCATACACACAGATTGGTGCATGTTTGAATCTAGGTCTCCAGGCATTCACGTTAGCTGCTCTTATTTCTGACTGTAGACCTTGTCTGCATTTCTGTTGTCCAGGAAGTTTGCAAGACTTTGGCTGAAACTGACTTGAAAGGGCATACTCCTTTTTTGTTAAATTACAGTCCACATAAGTTGAGAGTGCTGTATTATGATTGCTTTCTCTTTCATTTCAACCTTTCCTGCTTTGGCTAATTATTTTCTCATTTCTAAATGTGATTAATTTTCTGTAGAAGGCAATATTCTTCCTAACCTGCAAATACCTTCTCACTACAATTTTGCACCTGGTTAAAGAAAGTACATAGGTTGAATTACTTTTCCTTGAGGCACTTTCCTGGAGCTCCACGTCCTGGTTTCTCTGGCCAGGTTTCTGCCCAGCCTGCTGCAGACCCTGGAAGTGTATGCCAGTCCTGGGGCGCTTCCTTGATTTTCTAAATTCATTTTACTTCCATGTTTCTGGGTTTACTACCTGTTCCTCCAGAATATTACTTAGAAATAGGTACACAAGGTGAAATTTTCGTAATATTGCCTGTGTAGAAATGTCATTATTTTATCTAAACAGTTGACTGACAGTTTGAATACACAATTCCAGCATGAAATCATATTCAATCCAAAGGTTATGCTATTTCTCTATTTTGTTCTAGTTTCAAATATTGCCACTTTTATTTCTGATCTTTCACATTTTTTCCTTCTAAAAGATTTAGGATCTTTTTATTCTCAATGTGTGAGCCTGAATGATGATGCATATGGGTGACATTTTTTCATTTATTTTGTCTGGCACTTGATCTGGCTACTTGTGTCCTTTGGTTATTTGAGTCTTATGTATAGTTTCTTTGAATTCTTGCTCTGCATTTTCTTTCTGAAAATTTCATTACTGGATACTTGGAACCTCTGGACTTATTCTCTAATTTTCTTATCTCACCCCTTATTTATTCCATCACTTCATCTTTTCTATTTATTATGAGAAACTTAATCATGGTTTTGAGCTCTAACTTTTTAAAAAGAAATTTTTTTAGTTACTTTATCTTGAATATACAAGAAATATATATGTTTATCTCTGGTTGTTTCTCTATTATGATATTCTGTTTTTATTTCATGTTTGAAAGAACTTTTTAAAAAATTGTAAATAGATATGTGTGTATGCATTGTATGTACACAAATATATACATGTATTATGTGTATACATACATATGAATGATATATACCTTATATGTTATATATCAATGGTGCTCAAATATTTTGGTCTTAAGAACCCAAATACCCAAAATTCTTAAGGATTTCAAAAAACTTTTATTTATGTAGGTTATATACATTTATATTTAATATATTAGAAATTAATTATTAGAAATTAAAGCTGAGTAGTATGTAAAACATTTATTCATTTAAACATAATAACAAACCCATTCCATGCTAACATAAATATTACTTCTAAAATTTAACTATATTTTCTAATACAAAAAGAATATCATGAGAAGAGTAACTTTTTGAATATATATATTTTTGCACATCTCTTGAATATCTGGCTTAACAGAAAAGGGCTGGATTCTCATAGCTACTTCTGTATTCAATTTGTTGTGATATCACATATTGTATTGCCTCCGAAAAACTCCTCTATACACCCAGGAGAGTATGAGAGTGAATAAGAAAAGAATATCTTAGTATTATTATGAAAATAGTTTTGACCTTGCAGGCTCCCTGAAAGGGCCTCAGGGACTTCCTAGGATCTCTGGACCACACAGTTTAGGATCTGAAGCTGTTTGTACAAACACATGTGCATGGACACATGCCCTTCTAAAAAAGTTATCTAGTCTTCATTTTCTTTTGTTTTATTTTTTTTCCACTTTTTTTTAAAGGCTTTTGTTTGGTTTTTTTTTGGTATCTCTTTTTCATTAGAGACTTCTCAAATTTGATAGTAGTTGCCTGACAGCCCACATTTAAGAATAAAATAGTAATTGAACACTGTGTTTAGAGAAAGAATTTTCAAGGAGTGAGTTCTTTCTGGGGCAGTGATTCTCAATCCCATTTAAACATAATGCTCAATTTTTTTTTTTTTAAAAAAAGAAGGCAAACATTTTATAAATCTGTACTTATTACCCCGGGATGTAAATCATAGCATACTCTAACATATCAACACATATAATTTCACCAATAACAATATCACACCATAGTTGTAATGTAAAAAGGAAATAAGCAGAAAGTGACTTATAATAAAATAATATGTATATCAATTTGTAACTCATCAGGCATAACTACTTTACACTTTACTGTGGATATAAGGAAATAGATGCTTGCATATACATGTAGAATCTCTGTGTGGGTGGCAGCTATAAATATAGACTGATGATACAGGTATGCTGGTGCTTCATATTGACATCTTAAATATCATGAGTAGCATTGCTATTTTTTAAAAATAAATCCTACTGTGTATATTTATGGTGGTCAATATGATGGTATGGGATACATACAGATGGCAAAATGATTCCTATAGTGAAAAAATTTAACATATCCATTATCTCCCATAGTTAGCCATTTCTTTTTTTTTTTTCCTTTTTGGCAAAAGCAGCTAAAACCTACTCATTTAGTATGAATCCCATATACACTACAATTTTATTACCTACATTACATCATGTCATACATGGATCTTTAGACTTGTTCATCCTGCATATTTGCTACTTACTTTACCTCCTTTGACCTATGTCTTCCTGTTTCCTGCCTCTGACTTTGACCCTACTAACCCCTGTTTTATTCTCTATGTCTGTATATTTGACCTTTTTTGTTTGTTTGTTTAGGTTCCACACATAAATGAGATCAGGCAGTATTTTTCTTTCCATGTCTGGTTTATTTTACTTAGCATAAATTGTCAATCTTGTTGTGACAAACAGCAGGATCGCCTCCTTTTTAAAGGCTGAATAATATTTCACTATATGAATAAATACCACAGTTTCTTTATTCATTTGCCTATAGACATTCATTACGTTAAATGAAAACATAATTGTACATAAATGAGATACAATTAATTCTACTGATAATAGGGCATCTTGCTATTTGTTGAGTGATCTTTGTACTTTCATCTCCCTTAGCTTCTTTAATCATTTCCTGCTCAGGTTAGAGGTAAAATAGCTACAATTAATTCGGGCCTCAGCAACTTCCTTCTTTTCTTTGGGTACAGTCTATGCTATACTCTGTCTCTGAATTTTGCACCCTACTTCCAGCTATTTAGATGCTTTGTGGAGTTAGTGGGAGGTATGTATGTTTTAACACTCTACATGACTCTAATAGGAAATAGAGAAATAAGGTGTTTACGTATACGGTACACCATACTGGCTGAAAAATGTCGTAAAATGTAAGAAGAAAAAAATATAGTGGCACAAAAACTTTGTCGATCCAAAAATAAGTAGAATAATGGAATACCATAAATGCTCTTCCACTCAATGGATGATTTTTGGCAAGAAAGGTACTCACTCTTTAGTTCTTTACTAGTTGATGTAGAAAGAAACACATGTGAAATTAGACATGTCTCACACTCACATATCTTTATCTAAAATCAAGAAAATGTGGTTCCTTTATGAAGTACTTCATTACAGCAATAATGTACTTTGCTGTTTTACATACATTATTTTTTGATCTACATAGTGCATATGCAATCTAGAATAACCTTTCAAATATTAGTCAATACATACTTTGGCCTATGTTATACGTGAAAAAATAAGGAATGTAATGCTTTTCATCAAATTGTCTATCATTAGAAACAAAAGAAAACAAAAGCGCTTGAACTGAATGAATGCATTTGAATTAAGTAAACTTTTACTTTTGCAAGTAGAAATCTATGTCTCTTTAATGTTGTTCTTAACTTTCTGCTTTAGTCATTGAAGTTATAATAACCACATAATGCTACCTTTTAATCTTGTATCCTGCATAAGACTTTAGGAAAAACTTTTATTTCTGGAAAAAGAAGTTATGAGACTGAAAGCATTATTAAAGCAGTTTTTTTCTTATGTTAACATTTTCCCAACTAATAAGGGTTCTCTCTTGTTACGACGTGAAAGTAACACACACTGGGTATCAACACACTTTCTCAAGAGCTATTTTACCCATGAGAGATCTCTCCAGTAAAACTGAAATCACCTCAATTATTCCAATACAAGAAGTGTAATGTGGTGTATTGATTTAAAAGTGAGGGAAGAGATGAAAAGCCAAATAGAAAATGGTAAGACCATCTACAGGTTAGGAACAGAAGCCACCGCCAAGCATTAAAGGGAAGACATGGTGTTAGAGCCTAGGGACAAGGTTCACCTGCAACGGCTTCAACAGTGGGTTTGTCTGGCAGGAGCAGGAACCACTGAGATGCAGGTGCTGCTAGAGACGCTTCTGGCAAAGAGAAAGGAGGAAAATCCTGCCCTCTCCTTTCCTTCTACTCACCACTTTTCAGCCAAGGATGCTCATTGACCGACTTTAACTAGAAACCAGATCATGTGGAATCCTGGGAATAAAACCTGTAGATGTCAGCCTTCCCATGATGCAGAGTCCAGTGAGGGGACAGTGAGAAAGATCTTCCTAGGAGTAGGTCCAGGATCAGTACCAGCCATTCCTTCTACTATTGAGCATGGATTCTCATCTTTCTACCCACACTTGCATTTCATACAAATGTCATAATTTAGCATAAACGGGTCAATTAAAAAATGACTTACTGCTCTGTCATAAAGAGAAAGCTGCTGTCAACTTCTCCCAGGGAAATCAAAACTCATCCACTCTTTGACCCTCTAATAACATTCTTGTTGGACAGCCCAAACCACTTGGCATCTCATGGTTACTCTTTACAAAGGTCCACTAGGGGCCAGAAGTTGCTTCCATGAAGAAGGGCATTTATAACAAAAGGAGGCTGTGACTTTACTCCAGAATCTTAGGAGTGTGCATTGTGATTCTTCTTTTGAGGCTTACCAGAGGATCCACTTAACATCTTTATCGAAATGCCAAACCTTGAGCATTATTGGTATCTGCTAAATCATAAGGTTTACGTGGCAAGGCAGCTTGTTGCTTGAATCTGCTGGAGTGCTTTCTCCTACTCTGGGATCAATTCAAAAGTAGCAAAAGTAGAAATCTTATAGCTTATTTAATAAATGTATTAAGGATACAGACAAAAATGTGATGTGTATTGTTAAGAACCAGCAACACATCATACTTTATTCCCCTATGATCAAGTACATTTGATACACTGGTTCTCTCAGAAATTTTATTTACCAACTCTAGATACTGGATTGTGATAGATTGCATTAGTATTCCCAATTCATTTCCCCTCTCTGTAGGCTTGTCCTTTGCCAAGTAGGTTTTGCAAATAAGATTATTATTTATTTATTTATTTATTTATTTATTGAGACAGATTTTTGCTCTGTCACCCAGGCTGGGGTGGAGTGGCAAGATCTCAGCTCACTGCAGCCTCTGCCACCTGGGTTCCAGCAATTCTTGTGCCTCAGCCTCCCAAGTAGCTGGGATTACAGGCACGCACCATGCCCAGCTAATTTTTGTATTTTTAGTAGAGACGGGATTTCGCCACGTTGGCCAGGCTGATCTCGAACTCCTGACCTCAAGTGATCTGCCTGCCTCGGCCTCCCAAAGCACTGAGATTACAGGCGTGAGTCACTGCACCGGTCAAGAGTGTACTTCTAAAGGAAGATCCTACTACCTTTACTCTTTCAGGTGCTCCCCCCAAAAGTTCACTCTGCAAATCTTCAACACAGAGTTTGTTTCTCTGGGAAGTCAATATAAGACAGCTGGTGTGAAGAGTTGTTTAAGGAAGAAAACCATAAAACAAGATGTTGGAGGTGGAGCACTGGAGAGAGATAGAACACATGCTGTAGCAGTGCAGTTGCTGGAAAAACATGGATGAGAAAACAGTGAAGGAGGACTCGCTGGTGAGCGAAATGTCTCCAGATTTTGAGAGAGTGAAGGGAGCAGTAATTACAAGAACAATGGAATCAGAGGTCCTTTCTGAAGGTCAGTGAGAATTAGGGTCATTCAAAAAAGACAGCAAAGGTTGTGGGTGACCATTTAGCAATTGAAGGAGAGGCATGGAAGTCAGAAGGCCTCCTTAGTGGCATATAAAGGTATTCATCTGAAACCGGAGTGCAGCAAGGTGAGGAAAAAGCCTGGGAATTAACCATAACAGTGGCAGAGCTCCAAAAAAGGTTGAATTCTCAGCCCTGGAAAGTCTGCTAACTATGGTGGGGGAAGAGTGGGGTCTTGACAATTCACCCTTCTTTGAGAATTGGCCCTGAGAATTGTGATTACAATATTTTAGTCAATGCAATCGTAAATCTTGATTTTCAAGATCTCCGCAAACCATTTGTGTTTTAGAAGTTGCTCACTAGTTCATATTAAAGGTCAACTTTCCCTTTAATCTACCTTGCTTGAGGCAGTTGCAGGGGACTCTGCTTTGCAAGAAAATCAGTGCTTCCCATCTCAGGATCTACCTGCATTCACCTCCCTCCTTGGTTACCAGACCAATAAGTAGGGTTAAAGTACTGTATAATTCAGATGAGAAAGTACTGGGATTATTAAGGGTAGAAAGGAACTTCAAAGGAGTTGTAGAACCTAATCAACATGTATTAGCAGAAGCTGGGAGAGCACAAGGGCTGGATCCTGAGGATGCAAGATGGAGGAAGCACAGGCAGAAACAGTTAAACTGTATAGCATTGACTGGGTCAGGTTGCTAGTCAGGGAGGAAACTGTTAGTGGAGCCCAGAAGAAATGAGGAGGGTATAAAAGGCTAGGGCAATAGCAACCCTTGAAATCTGGTTGCAAAACATTTGTCAAAGCTATGGCCTAAGATAATCTAGAGTGTAGAAAATGTACCTGATCTAAAGTAATGCGGGGGGACAATTTATCAAAGCTAAATGTTGAAAGCATGACTCTGGTCATACTGTAATTGATTAATTATGATAAGAAATTGATGAGTTCAGAAGAGGAGCTAGTTTTTAAGTATAATGTACAAGTCCTATAGAAAGACCAGAAATAGGAGGTTGAAAAATGAAATTGTTAACATCAATTTAAAAGTAAGACCACTAAAATGCAGTCTTTAGGAAAAGGCCAATCTAGTGAGGCATGGCTTCAAGACAAAGGCCAAATCATGGGTGTGGCAATGAATTGGGGAAAAAAAGGAAACTAAAAGTATACTTCAGATTAAAGAGCTGGTGTGATTAGAATGAGTGAAAACCAGAAGGACCCAAGAGTTGGTTCACTCCTCATTGCCCTCATTATCAAATCCAACCTTCTTAATATCACTTATAATGCGCATCATCAACTTGTTTAGCTTAATTCTCTAGCTTCATCTCAGCATTTTTTCTTCAAACTTTATGTTCCAGATATACTGACCTACCTGAAATTTCCTGTGCCATTCTTTTTCCTTCATATGAGCTTCTGCACTGACTTTGGACCATTATTTATCCATCTTCCATTTGCTCCCCCAACTTTCTTTAACACCATTTTTTTTCAACTTTTTGATTCACGGTTTACATGGGCAAGTTTGTTACCTGGGTATATTGTATGATGCTGAGATCTGAGGTGATGATCCCATCACTTAGGTAGTGAGCATAGTACCCAATACTTTTTTAGCACTTGACTTTCTCCCTACCTCCCACACATAGTAGCCCCCAGTTTCTATTGATGCCATTTGTATGTCTATGAGTGCCTACTGGTCTGCTCCCACTTACAAGTGAGAACATGAGGTATTTGGTTTTCTCTTTCTTTCTTCTTTTTTTTTTTTTTTTTTTTGAGATGAAGTCTCGCTCTGTCGCCCAGGCTGGAGTGCAGTGGCATGATGTCGGCTCACTGCAAGCTCCACCTCCTGGGTTCACGCCATTCTCCTGCCTCAGTTTCCCGAGTAGCTACTCCAGGTACCTGCCACCACGCCCAGCTAATTTTTTGTATTTTTAGTAGAGACGGGATTTCACCGTGTTAGCCAGGATGGTCTCCATCTCCTGACCTCGTGATCCGCTGGCCTTGGCCTCCCAAAGTGCTGGAATTACAGGCATAAGCCACCGCGCCTAGCCTTTGGTTTTCTGTTTCTACATTAATTCACTTAGGATAATGGCTACCAGGTACACCCATGTTGTTGCCATGCACCCTTTCTTATGGTTGCATAGTATTCCATGGTTTATGTACACCACACTTTATTTATCCAATCCACTCTTGATGGACCCCTAGGTTGATTCCATGTCTTTGTGATTGTGAAAAGTGCCACGACGAACACGTGAGTGAATGCATATTTCTTTTGGTTTAGCACCATTTGTTATTGTCCTACACGTATCTGCTTAAATCAGAGTGATGGCAGGTGGATTTCACAATCTATGACAAGTCTAATAAACTGGCCATGGCTTCCCAAAGAACTAAGCAAAGTAGGGTAAGAACAAGTCTAGGGTCTATTGGACTAGCAATGTCCAACAGTTTGGGAGAATGCTGGTATATATATCATGCATTGTCCAACTATTCTTGCCTACCCACTACTCCTTCTCATAATTTTCCCTGATGCTATCTTAAAAACTGTACTTTTCTTATGTGTTTGTGTACTATACTTTGCTTATTTCTATCATACTATTTGTGTTGCATTATATTTTCTGTTACCTTGTACATTGTCCTACTAGTCAGCATTTTACTTATAAAAAGATAGCATCTTGTACGTTGGTAAATCTCTAGTGTCTGACACAGTGCTTTGCACATAGAAGTCAGTACATGAAACGCTTGTTAACTTAAAAATAAGTTGTCAAATTTGAAGGACTTAAGAAATAATGAAGCTTGGTTGCTGGATGTGTTGTCTATATATAATAAATATCGTCTAGGTCAGGGGTCCCTACCCCCAAGCCATGGACCTGTACTGATCTGTGACCTGTTAGAAACTGGCTGCACAGCAGGAGGTGAGTGACAGGTGAGCAAGCATCATGGCCTGAGCTCCGCCTCCTGTCAGATCAGCTGCAGCATTATATTCTCATGGAAGTGCGAACGCTATTGTGAACTGTTCATGCCAGGGATCTAGGTTGCATGCCCCTTATGAGAATCTAGCTAGTGCCTGATGATCTGAGATGGAACAGTTTCATCCTGAAACCATGCCCCTGCCAATCCCCTCCATGGAAAAATTGTCTTCCACGAAACAAGTCCCTGGTGCAAAAATGTTGAGGACCACTGACCTAGGTAATCAGAAAATTAGTTTATAGTCAACTTGTAGAGATCTAACACATGTAGAGTGTACCCAGGAATGGATCATTGTGTCTTTTTATGCCTCTAATATATTTGCCTAGTGCCTTAAAAGGAGCAAGCTTAAGTAGCTTAGAGTTGTATTTTGGTACCATGTTCTCCAATTTATACGTAGGTAAGACCCTTAGAAGGTCAGTTCTGGTGCGAATCATATATAGGGGATGCCATTCCGTGAGGGCTAAAAAAATGTCAGCTTCCCAACCACATATCCTCCCTTCTTTCTTCCTCTCTGCACTTACACCATAGCCCTAAATTGAAATATTTTGAACAAGTAACTAGCAATGATTTAGAAGTCATGATGCTATTTCCATTTTTTCTTTTCTGATGAGCTGCAAAAAACCCATTAACTTTATTAAATTAATTGAATTTAATTTATTATTATGAATAATTTAAACAAATTAAAAATTAAGTTCACAGTAAGGACTGGGTTAGTTAAAAAATTAGCTAGCTGACTTATTAATTGCCACCTTGATTTTTTTTTCTGTTTCTGCAATTTAAATTAAAGCCTCTTGAATCTTTCTAACAGTTCTGTCGTGTTCTATATACCAAAAATGTGTTCATGTAGACATCTTTGTTTTCACTCATTCATTAATTTAATGATAATTTTTGAATGCCTATCACAGTCCAACCACACTTCTTAGTGCTGGGATACAGAGATAAACAAAACAAAGTCTCTGCTTTCATGGAATTACATTCTAGAGGCAAGACATATAAAATAAATTAATAAATCTGTATTACAAGTGGTGAAATGACTTGAAAAATTCTATGATCTACAGAGTGATTGCAGAAGATGTCTCAGAAGTGGCGATTTGAACGTAGACATCACGAACATGAAGAAGTGAGAACCATGAAGGTAATTTAGCAAAGTAAGTTAGATTTTAACTTTTAGTATTTTAACCTGAGTAATTTGATTAACTTGGGTTCATCCTATGAGGCCAATTAATAAAATGATGTTAGCATTGTTATTACATGGTGTCCGGCATTATAACACACACCAGGAAAACCATGAGTTTGCATAGACATTCATGTTTCTTATTAGAATGTTAATGACAAAGAAAGCCATACTTCAGTTATTAAATATTTAGCAGCTATTTTTAAAATTCAACACATATTTGTTGAATTCTTGTGTGTGGAGAAGTATAAACATTGAATTAAAAGACAAAGAGAGTAAAGAAAAGTCCCTGATGTCAAGAAAGTAACACAATGAACAGAAAGTCTGACACATGAATACAAATAATTATAAAAATAATATGAATAGATGGACAGAAAATGCTGTGTAGATTTAAAGGAGAAAATAGGCACGTTAAATAATAAAATAATAATAATCATCATCACAGTAATTGTGTTACTACTACTACTAACCTCTACAAATTATTCTATTTTTATTTGCTGTTGACAGATGAAAGAAGCACTACCATTTGGCTAATGGACAAAAGTAATCCCTGACCCGTTGAGGTAGGTTGTCCATGGGTCTCTAGTACAATTAGGCCCTGCTATTTGAGTTAAGATAGCCCAATGAAGAATCCAGTCTAGAGACTTTGTGACTGTCCACTTTGAAGTGGCAGAGTAAGTATACAAACTGACTCTGTTTGAAACCAGAACAGAAACCCTATACTTTGGGAGGTAATTTTTGAAAAGCTTTGTATTTGATATAATAAAGAACATGAAAGGAGAAAAACCTAGACAAAGTTTTAGAAAAAAGGAGAAAAATCAAGCAGTAAGAGATGAGAAAGTATGAGGATTGCTTACAGATCCTAAAATGCTTTTGCTTGGTTTGAGTGAAGCAAGGAAGCGGTAGATAACACTGAGAAGCTTTGTAAAAATATCTTTTTAAACTCAATTTAATAAGCATTAGGGCAACTCAGTGCAAGATTTTGAGGTAGAGTTTTGACAAAACAGGAACTTTCTTTTGTGAAACTGTATTGTGAATGGGATAGATTAGTAAAAGAAGATATTAAAGCAAGATGATCAATAATAGATGCCATATAGGAGTAGAGCAGTATTTTTTTCTGACACAAAATTAGGGAATTTTGTTTCGGCTTTGAGGAAAACTGTATTAGGAATGAGTGACAACTCTTAAATGTAAAAACAGGTTGCCAACCTCTATGTGTTCATTTTGTAATTTATGATCATATTGAAATGGCTTTTATTTTTAGTTTCATCCAAGTCTAAGAGTTAGATGGTTCCATTAGTTTAACTGCTAGGTGAAATCATTCTAAAATGTCCTTATCCAAGTCTCAAACTGTTAAATATTCCAGGTGTTTAAGAGCAAGTCTATGATAACTCCATTTTTATCCTCCATGATTTCCAAAATACTGCTCTATGATTGCCTTCTCCATTCTCGTCCTTTGATATTCCTTTTGCAGGCTATGAGAATTTTGTTTGTTTTCTTTATGCCTTTTACTTTTTGATTTGTTTTGTGCTTTCCAAATTTGGTTAATCAGAGCTTCATAATCCTTCATTCATTGTATTTGTCATCTTAACAATTTCAACACCATGAAAATCCCAATGCCATCTGGAAATGTGCAGATATTAATATTAGATAATGTTCTTCAATTTTAATACCAGTTTCTGAGGTTACAACATCAATCCATCCATTTTTTGATCAACCATATTTATTGAGAGCCTATTATATTATCAACCACATTGAGGTACAAAGGTAAATAAAATGCCCATGGCAGAGAGTTATTGTGTAGAGGAGATAGACAGACATAAATTCCTGTAATATGCTACTAATATAAGTGTTATGATTAGGAATGAACAAAATGCTGAGTGCATATAGGCATGGAAATGCCAAATTCTCCCAGGAGATGCTAGCAAAGACTTTGCAGAGGAGGTGGCCTGATCTTAAAATATGAGGGTAAATTCATGAAGCAGAAGGGTAGAATAGGATACATGCTGGAGAAACAATGTGTAACTGTATAAAGGTGTTGGGACATAAAAGGTAAAGGATAACTTGGAAATGGTAAAAATTTCAGTGTGAACGCAACATGGAGATCCTGGAAAGGTTTGTCCTGAGGAGAAGCTGAAGAAGAAGAGATGGCTCGATTAAGGAGGTTACAGTTTGCTTGGATTTAATCCTTACTAATGCAGAATTAATAGAAATTTCAATGGTAGAGTGATGTGATCACATTTTTTTAAAGGGAGATAACTTTGGAATCCATTTGGAAACTTAATTAAGTATAAGAGATTAGTGAAAATATATCAATTAGGAAGCTATTGGAATATAAAAGATCGTGAGGACTTAAGGGAGACGGTTCAAGTGTGGGAGGGGTGAGGAAAAGAAAAAATACAAAGACAGAGTTTCATTACCACTTGAATGCAAAGAGAACAAGAGAGCAAAATTTCTAGGCTGCTTCTGGAATTTTAATGTTGAAGGAGATGGTTTAGATGTTACTGCTTTAACCAACACAAAAGAGTGAGCATAAGTGTAATATGAGTAGAAAAAGTGAACTTTCACTGGACACATCGTGTTTGAAAAGTTTGTATGAAGGAGATACATATAGGTAGTCAGAAATAAATCTCTAAGTTGGAGCTTGATAGAGATTTTAGAGCTATCAGCAAGCATCACAGTCAAAGCAGGAAAACTTGATTGAGAGCACTGATGGAAAGCAGTATGTATACATTGTTAGCTTATATTATTTCCTATTTCATAATTAGTGCCAAACCTATGATTAAAATTCTTCCCTAATACCTAGTTGACTTTATAAAAAATTTTAACAATTAGTGATAATTTTAGTCAATAATTTTTAAGTGTAAATAAATAAATTCACTGGGTATCTTCATTTACAGACATGTTCCTTCAAAGACTTCTAAGGATTGTATATAATAACTTCCTCTTTCAGAACCATAATAGCTTCTGTGAATGAAGTTAACTGCTTATGTATTCAACTACAATACCCTTGATTTCCTAACTTTCCACTTTCAACAATTTTTTTTAATATAAATATGAAACCTCCAGTTTGTAATTTGCAGTGTTCTCTGAAAATCTTTTTATTCATGGCTCACAGGAAATGTATGTGTTTCAAAGTGTGTTTTTTTTTTTTGTATTAGTTTTTTACCTTACACTAATCCACACTTATAGTTTAACCCGGATCCCCTTAGAGCAATGACACACACAATATAGTTGGCTTGAATAAAATGTTCTAACCCCGATGCTGAACAAACTGTAACTAACAGACTTACTGGGGAATTATAAATATCACTTTACCTTTATTTGTGTCTTTCTCCAAACAATTGATTGTCAATATAGTCAATAATGCACTGATTAAGTACCATAGACTTGGGATATCTGACTCCACTACTTACTACTTAGGTAATCTGGAAATGTTAGTTATTCAGCCTCTCTCTGAGCATCAGTTTGTTACATGCAAATATGTATATTATGTGAGACACCCATATAAAACCATATTTTATTTAGAAGTTACTTTACTTGGTTATTTAGGAGTAAATGGATTTATTTCAAAGCCTTTTCTATATTTTTTCTTATGGGTTTCTACAAAAACTCCACTGTGGGCTTGCTTAATGGTCTACCATATTGTCAGCTCTAGTAAATATCTCATATGTACCCGAAAGGAATATGTTTTCTGTCATTTAGGGGTTCAAGGTTTTTCATTTGTCTCTTAGGTTTAATGAAATTATGTTTTTTTTATTATACTTTAAGTTCTAGGGTACATGTGCACGTAATTATGTTCTTTAGCCTTCTTTATTTTTTAGATTGAGATGAAAATCTTATAGCATACAATTAACCATTTAAAACTGTACAATGTAGTGGTATAATATTTAGTGTATTCACAATGTTGTACAGCCACCACCTCTTTCAATTTTAAAAATCCTTTATCACTCCAAAGAACACCCAGAACACATTGAGTTATTATTTCCTATTCTACCGCCTTTCATTTCCTGGTAATGATTAATCTGCTTTCCATCATTATAAATTTGCCCATCCTGAATATTTCATAGGAATGGAATCCTAAAAAGTATGACATTTTGTGTCTGAAATCTTTCAATTCAAAGAATGTTTTCAGTTTCATGCAAATAGTAGCATGTATCAGCACTTCATTCATTTTTTATGACTTAATAATATTTCATTATATGTATATACCCCAGTTTTCCCTTTCACTCATTAATATGTACTTGGCTATTATGAATATGCTGCCCAAAACATGTGTGTATAGTGTTAAACAAGTAAGGAATGTTAATAAAGTGATAAATATTATAAAAGGGAACCAAGTAGATATTCCAGAGATAAAAAGTACAAGGGCTAAAAAATTCACTAGAATGGTTTAATGGCATATTTGAACAGGCAGAAAAAAGAATCAGTGAATGTGAAGATACGACAAGTGAATTTATCCAGTTTTAAGAGTAGAAAGAAAAAATAAAAGAAAGAAAAATAAAGCCTAAGTGAACCATGGAACTCCATTGAGCGTACCAACATATGCATCATGGGAGTTCCAGCAGAAGAAGATAGAAAGAAAGGATTAGAAAAAAGTGTTTGAAGAAATTATGGCTAAAATTTTCCCAATTTGATAACAGATGTATCTATCCATCAGTCCATCCAGGAACTTCAATAAACTCCAAGCAGGATAAATTCAAAGAGATTAACACTGAGAGACATTATAGTTAAATTGTCAAAGGTGCAAGACAAGGAGAAAATTTTGAAAGCAGCAAGAAAAAAGTAACTCACGTTTTTTTCCCTTCCTTCCTTCCTTCCTTCCTTCCTTCCTTCCTTCCTTTTTTTCTTTTTTTGTCTTGCTCTGTTGCTCTGTAGATCTAGCTGGAATACAGTGGCATGATCTCAGCTCACTGCAATTTCCGTCTCCCAGGTTCAAGCAATTCACCTGCCTCAACCTCCTGAGTAGCTGGTACCCAAGTGTGCACCACCATACCTGGCTAATTTTTGTATTTTTAGTAGAGACAGGGCTTCACCATGTTGGCTAGGCTAGTCTCAAACTCTGGATCTCAAGTGATCTGCTCACCTCAGCCTTCCAAAATGCTGGGATTACAGGCATGAGCCACTGCACCCGGCCTCAGAAGTAACTCGTTTTATACAAGGGAGCATCTATAAGATTTTCATCTGATTTTTTTTGTTTGTTTTTTATCTGAAATCATGAAAGCCAGAAGGCAGTGGGATGACATGTTTAAAATCCTGAAAGAAAAAAAAATGTGTTAACCAAGAATTCTATATCTCCAAAACTATCTTTCAAGAATGAAAGATAAATTAAGACATAACCAGATATGCAAAATCTAAAGGAGTTTGCTACAAATGGATTTGCCCTACAGAAATTGCTGAAGATCATCCCTCAGGATGGAATGAAGTGACAGTCATTGCTTGAAGCCATGCGACAAAACAAAGAACACTGGTAAAAGTAACTACATTGGTAAACATGAAAACCAGCATTATTGTACTTATTGTATTTTGGTTTATAATTTCTTTTTTTCAATATAATTTAAAAGTTAGATGCACAGAATAACAATTATAAATTTATATTAATGGGCAATGTTTAAAAATGTAATCTGTGAATATAGCAATATAAAGGGAGAGGTACCAAGATGTATAAGAGCAGAGGCCTTTTGTACTATTTAAGCTTGCGTTATTCAAAATAGATTTGTTATAAGTTGTTATAAGATGTAACCAGTAAAGTAATAACCATAAAATATGCAGAAAAAAGGAGAACAAAATGTATACTGCAAAAATAAACCAGATACAAAAAGAAGACAGTCATGGAAGAATTGAGAAAAAATATAAGATATTCAGAAAACGATAGCTAAATGGCAGAAGTAAGTCCTTCTTTAGTAATTACTTTGAATGTAAATCAACTAAACTCTTCAATTAAAAGGTAGAATGTATTGCAGAAAACAAGACCCATCTATATGCTGTCTATATATACATGCTATATATGTAGATAGAAAGACACAAAAAAAGATGCATGTAAAAGAAGGATAGACAAAGATATTTCATGCAAATAGCAACAAAAAGGAGTTTGGGTGGCTATATCATTAATGAACAAAATAGAATTTGAGTCAAAAATTTACAAGAGATAGAGAAGGATATTATATATTGGTAAAAGTTCAGTACATCCATGAGATATAACATTACAAACATATACTCATCTAACAACAGACCTGTAAAATATATAAAACAAAAAATTGACAGAATTGGAAGAGGACAAAAAGAAATGGAAAGAAAACCAGTGTTCATAGATTGGAAGAATCATTATTGTTACAATGTCCACACTACCCAAAGTAATCTACAGATTCAGTGCATTTTCTATTAAAATTCCAAGGGCAATGTTTGCAGAAATAGAAAAAAAAAATCCTAAAATTTGTATGGAACTCCAAAACCCCCCAAATAGCCAAAGTAATCTTAAACAAGAAGAGTAAAGCTGGAGGCATCACAATTCCTATTTTCAAACTATATTACAAAACTATATTAATCAAAAGAGTATGATAATGACATAAAAAAGGAAACATAGACCAATGGAACATAAAACCACACATGTGACCAATTAATTTTCAACAGCAGCACCAAGAAACACAATGGGCCAAGGATAGTCTTTTCAGTAAATGGTGTTGGGAAAATTGGATATCTAAATGCAAAATAAATAAATAAATAAATTCAATCCTTATCTTTTACATATACAAAAATCAACTCAAAATGAATTAAAGACTTAAACATAAGACCTACAACCATACAATTTCTAGAAGAAAACAAAGTAGTAAATTTCCATGGTGTTGGTCCTGACAATGAGTTTTTGACTATGACACCAAAGACACAAGCAATAAAAGCAAAAATAAATAAGTGGGACTACATCAAACTAAACAGCTTCTTCACAGCCAAGGAAGCAATAATCAAAATAAAAAGACAACCATGGAATGGGAGAAAATATTTGCAAACCAGGTAGCTGATAAAGGGTTAATATCCAAAATGTGTAAGGAAACTGTCCCACTCAGTGGTAAAAATAATAGTAATAATAATGTTAACGTTACTAATCAATGGGGCAACAACCAAAATAGACACTTTTCCAAAGACTTACAAATGTCAAACAGGTATATTAAAAGGCACTCAACATCAGCAATCATCAGAATAACACAAGTCAAAACCACAATGTGATAGTCACTTATACTTGTTGGGAGGGCTATTATCAAAATATCAAAAGATAGCAAGTGTTGGCTAGGATGTGAAGAAAGGAGAATTCTTATACATTGTTGAATGTTACACATTCTTATACATTGTTGAATTCTTATACATTGTAAATTGGTATAGTCATTATGAAAAACAGTGAGATTTCTCAATGAATTAAAAATAGAACTATCATATGATTCAGCAATCTCACTTTTGAGTATATATCTGAAGGAAATAAAATTATTATCTCAAAGAGATATCTACACGCCCATGTTCATTCTAGCACTATTCACAATAGCCAGGATTTGGAAACAATTTAAGTGTCTACCAACAGATGAATAGATAAGGAAAGCATACATACATATTATATATATAATGGACTGCTATTTATTTTTAAAAAGAAAAATTCCATCATATCAAAAATTCCATATAAATGAACTGGGAAGACATTAAGCTAATTTAAATAAGCTAGACACAGAAAGGCAAATGCTGCATGATGTCCCTTATATGTGAAACCTAAAACAGGTGAACTCATGGGAACAGAGAGAAGAAAGGTGGTTGACAGGGCAGAGAAAATGGGGAGATGTTTGTCAAAAGCAATGACAATAGGAATAAGTTCTGGAGACAGAACTTATTATCTTATTATTTCAGAATGTGTATATAGATATAAACACATAACATTATATGCCTTGAATATGTACAATTTTCATTTCTTAATTATACCTCAATAGAGCTGAAAAAAATGACAGGATTAAAAAGAGAAACACACAGTTCTGTAATAATAGTTGGATGCTTCAATAATTCATTTTAAATGACAAATAGAAAAACCAGACAGAAGTGGATTAAGAAACAGAAGACTTGAAAAACAGTATAAGGCAATTAGATCTAGTAGATATATATAGAACAGTCCACCCAACAACAGCAGAATATACATTCTTTTCAAGTGGATATGGAACTTTCTCTAACATCAGCCATATCTTAGTCCACAAAATATCTCCTAATCTTTTTTAAAAAGTTTGAAATTAAATAAAATATAATTTACAACCACAATGGAAGAAACAACAGATCAATAAAGAATGAGAACTGGAAAATTCACAAATATGTGGAAATTAAACAGTACAGTCTTCAACTACCAGTGAGTGCAAGAATAAATAACAAGGGAAATTAGAGAATTTCTTGAGACAAATGAAAATAAAAACACAACGTAATAAAACTTATTGAATGCAGTGAAAGCAGAGCTCAGAGAAAAATGCATAAACAACCTCATTAACAAAACCTCAAATCAATAACTTCACTCTGTACCTTAAGGAAGTAGAAAAGCCAGAGAAAATGAAATCCAAAGCTAACAGAAGGAAAAAAAATGATAAAGACTAGAGCATAAATCAGTAAAATAGAAGGTTGAAAAACAATAGAGGAAATAACCATAGCTAACAGTTAATTATTTAAAAAGATCAAAACTTTTACTATATTGACTGAGCAAAAGATAGAAGACTCATTATAAAATCATAAATGAAAGTGGAGACATTACCACCAACTTTACAGAAATAAAAAGGTTTATAGGAGAATACTGTGAACAATTGTATACCAACAAATTAGGTACCCTGGATGAAATGGACAAATTTCTAGAAAGATGCAAACTACCAAAATGACTCCAGAAGAAAACAAAACTCTAAGCAGACCTATAACAAACAAGGAGATTGAATCAGTAATTAAAAACCATTCAACAAAGATAGATTTATGACCAAATAGCCACATTAACTGGTGAGTCTTCCAAGCATTTAAAGAATAATTATTATCATTTCTTCTCAAACCCTTCCAACAAAAGATATGAAGAAGGAATACTTGTTAATTCATTCTTTGATGACAGCATTACCCTGATACAAAAGCCAAAGACAGTACAAAAAAAAAAAAAAGAAAACTACAACCCAATATCCCTTATAAATATATAGGCAAAATATCTCAGCAAATGCTAGCAAAATACTAGTAGCAATACTGTATAATCAAAGGCTTGTATACTGTCAGCAAGTGAGATTTATCCTAAAAATGTGAAGGTGGTTCAACATATTAAAAAATCAATCAATGTAGTATACCACAATAGTAAAATGGAGAACCATATGATTATTCCCATTGATGCAGGAAAAGCAATGATGAAATACAACACCCTTTTATGATAAAAATACTCAATAAACTAGGAATAGAAGGGAACTTCTGCAACATGATAATGGAATATATGAAAAACTGACAGTTAATATCATGCTCAGTGGTGAAACACTGAAAGGTTTTTTACAAAGATCCAGAACAAGACAAGAATGCTGCATTTGTCACTTTCATTCAACTCTGGCTAGATCGGAAGTTTCAGCCAGAGCGATTAGGCAAGACAAAGAAAAAAAGACATCTAAATTGGAAACAACAAAAAGAAGTAAAATGATATCTGTTTGCAGATAACATGATATTATCTGTAGAGAGCTCTAAGAAATCCAACAAACCATTAGAACTAATGAAAGACTTTAGCAATGTAGGCACAAGGTAAACATATGCAAATTAGTTGTATTTCTATATAGTTGTAATGAACTATCAGAAATGTTTTAAAATTCCATTAACAATAGTATCAAAAAATAAGATATTCAGAAATAAATCTAACCAAGCAGGTATACACAAAACTTTACTGGAAGAAACTAAGGAGGGTTGAAATAAATGAGAAGACATTCTGTGTTCATGGGCTGTACAACAGTAATGTTAAGATGACAATACTATCTAAAGTAATGTTCAGATTCAATGCAATAACATCAAAATCCCAAAGGCATGTTTTCTTTTTCTTTTTCTTTCTTTCTTTCTTTCTTTTTTTTTTTCAGAAATAGAAAAAGTCATTCTAAAATTCATATAAAAAATTCAAGGGACCTGACATAGACAAAACAATAACATCAAAATCCCAAAGGCATGTTTTCTTTTTCTTTTTCTTTCTTTCTTTCTTTTTTTTTTTTTTTCAGAAATAGAAAAAGTCATTCTAAAATTCATATAAAAAATTCAAGGGACCTGACATAGACAAAACAATCTTGAAAAAGTATATTTTCCAGTTTCATAACCTACTACAAAGCTATAGTAATAAAAAGATTGTGGTACTGGTATAAGGATAGACATATAGACCAATAGAATAGAACTGAGATCCTAGGAAGTAGTCCTCACATATATGGTCAATGACTTTTCAACAAAAGGGCCAAGATCATTTAATGGTGGAAAGAAAAATGTCTTCAATAAATAATGCCAGGAGAGCTGGATATGTACATGCACAGAATGAAGTTAGACCCCTACCTTGCATTATGTAAAACAATTAACTCAAAATTAATAAAATACTTAAACTTAAAGACTAGAACTATGTACTCTTAGAAAAAAATACACAGGCAAATCTTTATGACTTTTGATTTTTAAATGATTTCTGAGGTATGACACAAAAGCACAGATAGCAAAAGAAAAAATAAGTAAATAAGATTTAATCAAAATAAAAAACATTTATGCACCAAAGGACACTATCAGGAGAACGAAAAGGCAACCCATAGTATGTGAGAAAACATTTGCAAAACATGTATGTGGATAAAGGCTTAATATCTAGAATATATGATGAACTCCTGCAACTCCTGCAACTTTTTGTACCGTGACAAAAACCCAAAACTCCAAGTTAAAATAGTCAAAAGACGAACAGATATTTCTCCAAAAAAGATATACAAATGGCCAATAAGGAGAAGAAAAGATGCTAAACTGAATTATTCATTAATAAAATGCAAATCAAAATGAGATACCACTTTGCATCCAGTACTGTGACTATCATAACAATAATGAAACAGAAAATATGTTGATAAGGGTGTGTAGAAAAATTGGAAAGTTCATGAATTGGCTGCTAGGAATATAAAATGATGCAGTTGCTGTGGGAAACATTTGGTGGATCCTCACAAAATTAGACATAATTCTATGGAATTCCACTGGAATTTCCAGAAGTTCCACTCCTAAGTATTATAACCCCCCCAAAAAATTTGACAGTAGGGTCTGGAACGGATATTTTTACACCAAAGTTCGTTGCAGCATTGCTCACCATAGTTAAAAGGCAGACACAATCTGTGTCCATTAACAGGTGAATGGATAAACAAAATATGGTGCATGTATATAATAGAATATTATTGAGCCATTAAAGGGAATAAAGTTCTGATACATGTTACAATCTGGATAAAACTTGAAAACATGTTGCTAAGTAAGCCAGACACAAAAGGACAAATACTGTATTATTCCATGCATTAGTCTGTTCTCATGCTGCTAATAAAGGCATGACCCCAACTATGTAACTTATAAAGGAAAGAAGTTTAATAGACTCACAGTTCCACATGGCTGGGAAGGCCTCACCATCATGGCAGAGGGCTGATGAGGAGCAAAGTCAAGTCTTACATGGCCGCAGGCAAGAGAGCTTCTGCGGGAGAACCCATATTTACATAACCATCAGATCTCATGAGACTTATTCATTACCATGAAAACAGTATGGGGGAAACTGCCCCATGATTCAATTATCTCCACCTGTCCCTGCTCTTGACACATGGGGCTTATCACAACTCAAAGTGAGATTTGGGTGGGGACACAGCCAAACAATATCATTCCACTTATATGACATATCTAGAACAGGCACATTTCTGAAGACAGAACGTAGATTAGTGTTTACCAGAGTCTGGAAAGGAAGGAATGGTGAGTTATTGCTTAATGGGTACTTCGTTTCTGTTTGTGATGACAAGAAGCTTCTGGAAATAGAGGTGATGGTTGTACAACACTGTGAATATGCTTAATGCTACTGAATTGTGTACTTAAAATTGTTGAAATGTTAATACAATAAAAATTTAAAATATGAGCTATTCTTATATGTTCTAATAATTATTCTTATATCCATGGTTATTTGAAAGGTATTTGCTTAATTACCTAATATTAAGGTTTTCTGAACATATTTTTATTATTGATTTTTAGTTTATTTCTGTATTGGTCAGAGTATAAACTCTGTATGATTTAAATCCTTTTATATGTATTGAGAATTATTTTATGGTCCAGTATTTGCTATATCTTGATTAATGTTCCACAGACAGTTGAAAAGTAGACTTGATTATTGTCACTTTTACTCTATTGATATCTGTTTCACACATTTTGAAATTTCATTATGCTCACTCATTTAAGATTGTTAATTTTACGAACTGACCCTATTTTGATTATGACTTGACACCTTTATCTTTAGTAGTAGTACTTGTATTTTAAAGACCACTTTATCTAATATTAATATGGGCACACAGATTAGTATTTGTATGGCTCATTTATATCCACATTTGTGCTTAAATGTTGTGTCGATATCCAAAGTGTGTTTCTTGTGAAGAGCATACTGTTGGGTCTTGTTTATTTATTTATTTGTTTATTTATTTATTTATTTATTTAATCTCATCTGAAATTCTGTACCTTTTAAAAAAATTTATTTTATTTTATTTTACTTTAAGTTTCAGGATACATGTGCAGAGCATGTAGGTTTGTTACATATGTATACATGTACCATGGTTGTTTGCTGTACCCATCACCTAGGTTTTAAATCCCACACGCATTAGGTATTTGTCCTAATGCTCTCCCTCTCCTTGCTCCCCACCTCCCAACAGGCCCCAGTGTGTCCATGTGTTTTCGTTGTTTGACTCCCACTTATGAGTAAGAACATACAGTGTTTGGTTTTCTGTTCCTGTGTTAGTTTGCTGGGGATGATGGCTTCCAGCTTCATCAATGTCCCTGCAAAGGACCTGATCTCATTCTTTTTTATGGCTGCATAGTATTCCATGGTGTATATGTAACACATTTTCTTTATCCAGTCTATCATTGATGAGTATTTGGGTTGGTTCCATGTCTCTGCTATTGTAAATAGTGCTGCAATAAACATACATGTGCATGTGTCATTATAGTAGAATGATTTACATTCCTTTGGGTATCTACCCAGTAATGGGATTGCTGGGTCAAATGGTATTTCTGGTTCTAGATCCTTGGGGAATCCTCTTCCACAATGATTGAACTAATTTCCATTTCCACCAATAGGGTAAAAGTGTTCCTATTTCTCCACAGCCTTGTCAGCACCTGTTGTTTCTTGACTTTTTAATAATTTCCATTCTGACTGGTGTGAGATTGTATCTCATTGTGGTTTCGGTTTGCATTTCTCTTTTCTTTTCTTTTCTTTTT
>NW_012112030.1:12766341-12870392 GCF_000951035.1 Colobus angolensis palliatus
TTTTTTTTTTTTTTTGAGATGGAGTCTCACTCTGTCTCCCAGGGTGGAGTGTAGTGGTGCTGTGCGATCTCGACTCATTGCAAGCTCCACCTCCCGGGTTCTCGCCATTCTCCTGCCTCAGCCTCCCTAGTAGCTGGTACTACAGGTGCCCGCCACCACGCCTGGCTAATTTTTTGCCTGTGTTAGCCAGGATGTTCTCGATCTCCTGACCTGGTGATCCGCCTGCCTCAGCCTCCCACAGGGCTGGGATTACAAGCCTGAGCCACTGCACCCGGCCTTGATTTGCATTTCTCTAATGATCAGTGATGATCAACTTTCTTTCGTATGTTTGTTGCCACATAAATGTCTTCTTTTGAGAAGTACCTGTTCATATCATTTGCCCACTTTTTAATGGGGTCGTTTGTTTTTTCTTGTAAATTTGTTTAACTTTCTTGTAGATTCTGGATATTAGCCCTTTGTCAGACGTGTAGATTGCAAAATTTTTCTCCCATTCTGTAGGTTGTCTGTTCACTGTGATGTTAGTTTCTTTTGCTGTGCAGAAACTCTTTAGTTTAATTAGATCCCATTTGTGAAGTTTGGCTTTTGTTGCCATTGCTTTTGGAGTTTTTGTCATGAAAGCTTTGCCCATGCATATGTCCTGAATGGTATTGCCTAGGTTTTCTTCTAGGATCTGTATGGTTTCCAGTTCTTCTATATTTATTTACACATCAGAAACAAGATCTTGCTCTGGCACACAGTCTGGGGTGCAGTGGCATGATCATAGCTCCTGGTCTTAAGGGATCCTCTCACATTGGCCTCCTGAGTAGCTAGGACTGCAGGCACATGCCACTGTGCCCAGCTAATTTTTAATTTTTGAAATTTTTTTGCAGAGATGTGATCTCACTACCCATCTCTTGCCAAGGCTGCTCTTAAACTCCTGGTCTCAGTCATCCTCCCACCTCAGGCTCCCAGAGTGCTGGGATTACAGGCGTGAGCCACCAAGCCCAGGCCCTTTTATACTTAATGTAGCTTTTTATACTTTTATACTTAATGTAACTGTTGAGATGATTAGGTTTCAGTGTACCCTATTGCTATTTGTTTTATGTTTGTTTCTATTTCTTTTTTTCTCTATTTTTTCTTTAGTGTGATTGTCTTTTAATATTGTGTTTTATCTCTTCTACTGGCTTTTTAGCTATGCTTCTTTGTTTTAATTTTTAAATTGTTAGTTGCAAGATTACAATGTGTATCTTTATCACAGTCTACCTTGAGTTAATATTTTAACATTTTTGTTCAGGTAAGAACCTTAAACTGGTATAATCCCAATAATTTTCCTCTGTCTATTATGCTAGTTTTGTCACATATATTTTTTCCTGCATGTTTGTTGTAAGTCATCAGGAATTAATGTTGAATTTTGTGAAAATTCTTTTACAAGTCTTTCAAGATGATTCTAGGGTTTTTCTACTTCATTTTATTTATATGATGTACTATGTTCATTGGGTTTCAGATAGTAAACCAAATTTGCTTTACTAGGATTAAATCTACAGAGTTATGATGTATTACAGTTATAGATATTGTTGGATTTAATTTGCTTCCATTTTGTTAAACATTTGCATTTACACTTATGAGAGATATTGTTTGGCACTTTTTTTTCTTCTGATGTCTCCGTCTTGCTTTTGTGCCAAGCTAATACTGGCCCTATAAAACGCTTTGGCATATGTTCTATTCTCTATTTGCTGAAAATGTTTGTCTATGACTGGTATACTTTATTCTTTAAATGTTTGATGAGATTCACAGGTTAAGCCATCTGGTTCTACGCTCTTCTTCAAGGGAATATATTTAATTACTAATTCTATTGTTTTTTACTTTATATAGATCTACTGGGATTTTCTATTTTTAAGTCAGTTTTGCTACTTCATAACTTTCCAGGAATTTGATTATTTCATCTCTGTTTTTAAACTTCTTAATGTGAGTTGTTCATTATATTACCTTGAATTCTTTTTATATTTCTGTTCAATCTGTTGTGAGGTTCTTTCATTCCTGAGAGTAAAAACCTGTGTCTTCTCTTTTTCATCTTGATGATTCTAGTAAAGTACTTGCAAATTTTATTGATTGTTTCAAAGATACAACTTCGAGTTCTATTGTTTTCGCTGTTAGTTTTGTTTCCTGCTTCATTAATTATTGTTCTGATTGTTACTATTTCTTCTCTTCTATTTCCTTGCTTCCTTTTTTTAGTTTCTTAAGTTCAAAGGTAAAAAATTGATTTGAGGCTTTTTTCTTTTTTAGTAAAACATTTGAATCCATAAGTTTCCCTCTAAATATTATTTTAGCTTCTTTTCATATACTTTGATTTATTCTGTTATTATTTTCCGTGTACCTAAGATACTTTCTAATTTCCCTTGTGATTTGTTGTTGGAAAAATTGGTGATTCCAAGCTATTTTGTTTAATATTTGTTCTGTTTAATTTCTCAACACATATATAGACATATCTATTATTTTAGACTGGGTTTTCTGATACAAATATTAGATGTTTTATTTTGGAGATGAAACAAAGGGCAGCATGGGTAAGAAAAAAGAGAACCAAGGGTATCTAGAAAGAGGAGACAATAGTTATTACTTTATAAGAAGCCATGAAACTATAGTGCATTTGTTGGAAGGAATATCTGCTTGCAATGAAACACTTCCAGGTGAGCCAAAAATAGATACCCAGCCTCAAAGTAGATTATGGAGAGAGGAATTTACTTCTTTAGCTTCCCTCTATCTTCTTTCCCCCCAACAAAGTATTCCCCAGACAGCATTAACTCCCTCATACATCCAGACTGTATCATTTTGCCCCTTTAATGGTGACATGGAATGTCAGAGCCCCAGGTCACCTATGGGTTCCTAGTGAAGGAAAGAACTAGAGTCTCTGGGCAATCACTGCTGGACCTGGCTATGTATCAGAGGCTATACTCCTAGGACAGCTTACTGGTTGTCACAGCAGCAGAGCAATTGGGGCCTGAACAAGGTACCACAGGGTATAACTGGTGGCTATGGCAGAGTAGGTGGCCAAGGATACATGAGACAGCTTGATCCATGTCCCTACAAAGGACACACTTTCATTCCTTTTTATGGCTGCATAGTATTCCATGGTGTATATATACCACATTTTCTTTATTCAGTCTATCATTGATGGGCATTTAGCTTGATTCCATGTCTTTGCTATTGTGAATAGTGCTGCTATGAAAATAGGTGTGCATGTATTTTATAACAGAATGAAATACAAATCCAAACCACAATGAGATACCGTCTTACACCAGTCAGAATGACTGTTATTCAAAACTCAAAAAACAACAGATGCTGGTGAGGTTGTGGAGGAAAAGGAACACTTTTACACTGTTGCTGGGAGTGTAAATTAGTTCAATCACATAAAGACAATGTGGTGATTCCTCAAAAAGCTAGAGGCAGAATTACCATTCAACCCAGCAATCCCATTACTGGGTATATACCCAAAGGGACTGAAGACTTTATTTGAAGAAAGAACTGCTGATGTGGTAGAAATAGCAAGAGAACTAGAATTAGCAGTGGAGACTGAAGATGTGACTGAATTACTGCAATCTCATAACAAGATTTTAATGGATGGGAGTTATTTTGTATGGGTGAGCAAAGAAAGTGTTTTTTTGTTTGTTTGTTTGTTTGTTTTTTTGAGATGGAAACTACTCTTGGTGAAGATGCTATTAACGTTGTTGAGATGACAACAAAGGATTTAGAATATTACATAAATTTAGTTAATGAAGCAGTGGCAGGGTGTGATGGGATTAACTCCAACTTTGAATGAAATTCTACTGTGGGGTGAAATGCTATCAAACAGCACTACATGCTACAGAGAAATCTCTCATTAAGAGATGTCAGTCAATGCAGCAAACTTCCTTGTTGTCTTATTTTAAGAAATTGCCACAGCCACCCCAACCTTTAGCAACCACCACCCCAATTATTAAGCAGCCATTGAAATTGAGGCAAGATCCTCCACCAACAAAAAGGTTATGACTTGCTGAATGTTCAGATGATTGTTTGCATTTTTAGCAATAAGGTATGTTTAACAAAGTTATGTACATTGAATTTTAGACATAATGCTATTGCACACTTAATATGTTACAGTATAGTGTAAACATAATTTTTATATGCGTAGGAAACCAAAAAGCCTGTGTGACTCAATTTATTGCAGTATTCACTTTACTGTGGTGATCTGGAACTGAACCCACAATATTTCTGAAGTATGCCTGTATAAAGAAAATAATTGAGAATGTATTAGAGGTTTAAAGTTTTTAAATAGAAATTTTCATAAATATCCTCTGTTAGTGTTTGACCATGTGAATAAATTGATTAGAATGCATGGAGAGAAAAAAATAGTATAAAAGGAATAAGGGAAAATACAGAATATACACGACACCAAATGTATAGCTATCATAAGTGAAGTAGATTACAGAGAAATAATCTATATGAAAAAGACTTGAGGAAGAGCAGTGGTTTTGGACACTGACAAATACAAATTTGGAGTCATGCCATTACTCTTCTGGAGATAATCCTGCTTAGGATCTCATTTTCTTGCCTGTTAATAATAATAATAATACTAATAATAAAACTCAGTATATCACAGCATACCTATTATGGTGAATAAGAAGAATATATTTTAAGTACTTTGGATAAATTGAAGGGATAAGGATGTAAAAATAAAGGAGAGAGAAAGTTTAAACAACTTTGATGGTGGAAAAAGAAGGAAATTTGTTTACAATATTCTTGTCTTCTCCCATTTTAATGTCTTTATTGTTTTGGTAATTGGTTAGTTACTAGCACTTTCCAGAAACTCAAAGAAGAGTCCTAGGATTCAAAGCTAAGCCTTGATATTTACAAAGGTAATGAGTCTGTCAGCCATGGGAAGTCAAGTGCTCTTACTGTTTGGTATTGCTTACCTCAAACCTAACCTAAAGGGACACCTTTCTTGGGGGATAACAGTTCATTTGTCTTCATGCTAACTCTATCAAGGAATTTTCCTGTGCAGAAAACAGCTAGTTTCACTAAGCTCTGTATGTGCGGTGTTTTTTATGTAGTGCACTGACAGCCAGTAACCGAACCTAATCCGTCAAACTCATTTCACCTAAGACCTCAAGTATAACTCCAATTCTGATCCTTAAGGTAAAGGTGTCACTGAAGTACTTAGTTCCTGAACTTTTGTTTTTGAACACATAGTACTTTGGGAGTTGGTGTAGAAGTGTTATTTCTCTTGTACTGAGAAATAAGTCATTATTTTTGGATGTTGCATTTAAAAATATTACGTTTGCCTGTAATTTGCTTATAACAGCTATAACCTTATTCAAGCAGCCATTGATAGAGTTGTTCTTTTGCAGCAGTAGGTTTGCAATTTAGTAAACTGTGTGATTTTAATTTTTTAATTTAATGCAAATGAATCTTTTGGAAATACTACATTATTCCTGGTAAGATAAAAATCAGGTATTTTAATTTTGCCTAAATTTCAAAAATTAATCATAGGAATTTGGATGTATACCATTGATCTTTAAAAGAATCCGACACTTTTAATTGTGCCATGTATTTTTAAAGCAATTTTGTGGGATAGTTGTATTTTAATATATCTCAAATTTATTTCTGCCAGCTATTTAATATTTCTCATGATTGAGAGGGCACTAAAACTGGCATTTAAGAACTATTTCTGCTCCACAAAATGTCTGCCCTTTGTTTACTCTTGTGTTTGTTGGACGACTTAGTGTTTTCTGGAGAACAGGGACCATTTACAGATACAAAAAGACATGTAGTAATATTTGCTCTGTAGATATGTACTACGAAACAACTAAAAAAATGGGTAAGAACCATCAAAACCAAAGATTATGTCTATCAGTAAGCTAGCAGAGCTTACTGTGTTGTTAATGATCCTACTTCAGTAAGAACAGTAAAACTCCTGTGGTATATAACTGACTGCTATTTTACGTGGAGGAGTTATAACAACTTAGAAAAGAAATTTAAGATGCTTGGTCGTATGTATTTTTTTTTAAAAGACCAATATATTACCACAGAATATTTACATCTATTAGTTTTACTTTTAATATTCAGAACCACATGATGGAGCAACTTTTACCTTCAAAAATTAGTCTAATATTGCTTTGGAGAAATGAGAGCAGCAAACATTTCTGGATTCAAATAAGTTTTGGAATTGTATTTTAAAAAACGATGTGATTGTTAACTAGCATAAATCATGTTATAAAATGCTGTCTATTTAAATTTCTTGGATCTTTAAGGGAAAGAATTTATTTTATTGAACATTTATGCAAGAAGAGAGTATTCTTATTTCCTGATAATGCTTAAATCTCTAAAAAACTGAATTTTAAATGGGTGTCAAAACTTTGGCATAATGTTTATAAGAGAAGTAATTTATAAGACAGTTGTATTTGACTATAGTTACAACTTTTTTAAAGCAAATTGCATTATGATTATTACCCTATCATTACATTTCAATTAGAATCTATTTAAATATCATTGATATAATTTGTAAATAAGTATTTGCAGCAAGTCAGATTTGAATTAAGAACATGTAAATACATTCTGGTATTTCTAAATTTAAGTCTCTCTTTTAAAGTAGGCTTAAAGATAATAAAAGCATATATAACATTTTTTCCAATTTGTGAGTCAAGTTGGAAAACGGCAGGAGTTTATTTTAAGTAAATATTCACTGTCTAATGAAACACATGAGATTAAAGCATCAAAAATCTGTGGACACAATTATTTACTTTCGGGACTCAAAAGATCATAACATTGCAATTCAGCCTTAGCAAGGATGACGGAAAAAGTTCTTACTATGTTAAATGCCTTGGAAACTTTCCCCAAATCATAAACTCAGTACAATATTTTTATCTTAAATGCATAACATTTAAATGCCATCTCTACAATTATCATTCTCTCCCACTGCCCCTGAGCAACTCCATCTTATTGCACTGATCTCTGCATCACAAGAGAATAAAAGCACCTGCCTCTCTAAATAAATAAACTCAGGCTTTGGTTCCTTGGTGGCTCATCAAGGGAGTTCAAAGATAAACAATTCAATCAATTACTTGGTTTTTTCTTTATTAGAATAAAATACCAGTTTAAAAGATTTTTTACAGATGAACAGAATATTATTTTGATTGAACACATAAATTATTTTGGCATCGTGTTAAACCTAGCCTCACGGTTGCTTACTTAAAATAAATCTGCAGTTTTAAACTCTTCCTCAGGATACTAGTCTTCTAACTGGCAGATTTCAGATTATTTTCCCTACTTTTCTTTTCCGTTATGATTTTGCCTGGCTAGGTAGAGTCTCAACTTTCACTTGCAATCAACCTTATTCACAAACTGACTAAATAATCTACTAAGATGTTGTGAAGACATGAAGAAAAGATGCCATTTACTCAAAGTACCTTGTTTACCCTAGCTATAGACCTCTTGTTTCTCATTCACAAATTCCTTTTTGTGGGTCAAAGCCTGTGAGAACTATTTGTTATCAGGTACATGCATGTGGGAATTTAGTTTACCTCAATAAATATGTATTGAGAGCTGTGGGGAAGGAAAGAATGACATAGATTCTTCCCTTAAAGAGTTCACAATGTAATGGGGAAGGCAAATATTTAAGTGGAAAATTTAGATATTTGCGTATGTACTATGGGAACACAGAGAAAACTCACTGTATTAGTCTGTTCTCACACTGCTTTGAATAATTACCCAAGGCTGGGTAATTTATAAAGGAAAAAGGTTTAATTGACTTACAGTTCTGCATTGCTGGGGAGGCCTCAGGAAACTTATAATCATGGTGGAAGGCAAAGCAGGAAGAAAGCTTCTTCATATAGCGGCAAGAGAGAGAAGAGTGAACGAGCAAAGGGGTAAGAGCCCTTATAAAACCATTAGATCTTGTGAGAACTCACTCACTATCATGAGAATAGCATGGGGGAAACCACCCCCATGATCCAATCACCTTCCACCATGTCCTGCCCCTAACAAGTGGGAATTTGAGATGAGATTTGGATGAGGACACAGAACCAAACCATATCAACCACTTACTATAATCTAGGGCTGTGGACAGCACTGGGGAAGACAGTAGATGATATGACCATTATCTGGGCTCTTAAAGGGTAAGCATATGTAGCCTGGCATCACAGTATGTGTGTGTGTGTGTGTGTGTTTATGTGTGTGTCTGTGCACATGCATGGGGTGTGTGTTGTGGGCATGGAGAATGGGCCAATGGATGGTAGGGAGATGAAAGACATTTCAGCCAAGTCCATGTAACTTATATTAACATGCTTTAAAAAGGCATAAAATAATATTGTGTACAAGAGATTGAATTCAAAAGTCACTCAGGGATAAGAAGAAAGTAGTGAGCAAAGAAACTAGATAAGTAGATGTGGTCAGGGCATAACAGGCTTTATATTCCATCCTAAGGATCATGGCCTTTATTCTGTAGGTGGTAGAGTAACATTAAAGCAGAATAATGACAAGGTTAGGTCTACAGTTCAGAGGAGTCATTTTAGCAAAAGCTCAGAGGAATGGATTTCAAAGAGGGCAACTCTACAATGTGGCAGGTAAAGGGTAGGAGGCTATGGCAACAGTGCAGCCTTGATTAAGGGCAGCGTAAAATGTAAGTAAAGAAGATGACATATGTGAGAGCAAAAAAAGCTATCCATGCCTTTTATTCCCACCATTAACCTTTTATATTAGAGGAGCAAAGGACATGGAGAAGGAGACCCGTGCATGTGATGGAGTAGTGTTGAAGATTAAATAAGTTAATGAACATGGTCAGTACTATAAAAGTGTTTGCTATCATTATTATTATCGGGGGCAAGGAAGAGTAAAACTCAGAATGATTTACTGACCTTAACATACAGGCGTCAGTGGAGAGCTGCACTCATGGTATAGACCCTGGGGACGTGGATCTTTTAGAGAGTCATGAACAGAGAAGATAAGGCATGCAAAAGAGAGAGTCTCGGTAGCTGTAGACAAATGGAGACTATCTTTCAAGCTATATCAGTGCACCAAGGGGACACGACAGAAGTAGGGTGTGCTCTGAGTCATTTCATGCAGAAAAAAGGGAGATGTTTGGATTAGCCACAGCTTCTGCTGTCCCTTAAATAGCAGCAAGATGCATTCAGAATCCCCTGAAAATAAGTGTCATTGCATTCTCTTTTATGCTACCATCCTCGGAAAGTACACTAGGAAGATGCAAAAGCATTTGGATAGAAATCCATAGAAGTGACACATGTACATTCCATCAGCATTTTTGCTTTGCTCAAGGATTTTTGTTGGACCTAAAAAAACTCTGATCTGTTTGGAAAGAGGATTTGCATTTGCAAATAGATTTACAGGCAGATCCAACAAGCAGCACTTTGCCATTTGCAAATCCACTTGAAACATCTGGGTTCCTGTCTAGCCCTAAAATTCTTATATAAATGGACAACCCAAAGATCATAGTTTGGACACGATTTTTTAAAAATCAAGATAAATGCTAAGTAATTTGCATAATTTGTTGGTTTTGAAAGCACAACCTATTTCGTTAACAAAATAAAGGAACAAAGAGAAACTCACCTTTTTCTGTTAAAGGAGAATTAAATAAGTGAAATCGATAAACAACAATAAAAGCACTTTGACTTCGTTAACTGGAGAAAGGCTGTGTGACATTTCCGTGAAACAAGCTTGTTAATAAGGATTTTAATTTAGACTGAAATTCTACCTCTTCTCCTAATGGTAAAATAAATTTTTTTAAAAAACTGTATCGATGACTTATTCATTGTAGATCTGAAGATATATCCTAATTGCAACTTTTTTACATAAAAAGGAAACTAGTGAGGTTCTTCTCTAGTATAAAAAATATTATAATAAAGCCAATATAAGATTTAGTCAGCCTAAATTTATATTGTACCAGTAGACTGTAAGAATTCCATTAATGCTCCATTGATATCATCAATGAAGGAAAAGGCAAAATGGATGCATTGCTTCTGCTCCACTGGGTCTGTAATGAAGCAGCATTATAGCAGCTGCTGTCTTTTTAAACAGCTTTGCTTTTTTTCCCAAGGCATCACTTGGTATATTGCAAGATTCTCCAGAAAAATATCTTTTGACCTTGTGGTCCTTTCTTTTTATTATGTTTTCCCCAAGAACCATGGCCTTCCACTTGCCACTGTGGTGCTATGGCGTAATTTAAAATGTACAATGGAAATTTCAAATAAAAAGGAAGAGTTTGAGATTGGTACTGCCAAAGGCATCTGTAGCAGTGGATCCTAATAGTTCAGGAATCTTGGCCATTAGAAAGTTTCACAGCCTTTAGTGATATGATGGATAACCTGCTGAAGGAGTGGAAATCTCAATCATTCTTTCCTTTCCTTGATTAAGAAAATATATACAAAGCTTTCTACAAAGGTACAATTAATATTTTGTGAAACTATAAAGCCATAGCGCTGAGCTAGATTCCCATCCAATTAGCCTGTTTGTTTCAGCTGTTGGCATGACATGACCCTGGTTGTCATTGCCAAATCATTCATGCAGCAATTCACTCTCATTGCTAAGGTGGCCTAAATGAACAGCCAGGTGTATTGAAGTAAGTTCATTCTCTCTCTCTCTCTCTCTCTCTCCTGTTTCCTTGTGTGTGTGTATGTCTGTGTGATTTGACAACTTCTGTACACCCACCCGAAAGAACAGAATAGAAGATATTTCAAGGCTAAAACTTTTAAATGATGAAACTTAAACTTTTGAAATTATGTTGCCCTGGGCATCCATATTAATAGGAGGGGCAATATATGCAAAGGAGCACAAGAAAAATATAAAGAATGCGCTAAATCAGCTGCAAATAAGAAGTTATTGAATAATGATACTACTTGAGCTACCTTTCTGAATTCTACAAGGTGAAGTTCTGGGTTTCCTATGATCTAAAAATATCTGACACTGTAGATATTCAAAACATATTCTCATGGTTTTCCAATGAGAATTGCCCTGAATTCCAAAATTTCCCATTCAATGCTTATGGAATATTACTCTTAGATGATCTAGCTCAGAATTAAGATATACAATAATAGGCTGGGCATGGTGGCCCACACCTGTTATCCCAGCACTTTGGGAGGCTGAGGTAGGAGGATTGCTTGAGTTCAGGACTTTGAAACCAGCCTGGGCAACATGACGAGACCCTGTCTCTACAAAAATTAGATGGACATGGTGTTGTGTACCTGTAGTCCAGCTACTAGGGAGGCTGAGGTTGCAGTGAGCCAAGATCACACCACTGCACTCCAGCCTCGGCAAAAAGTGACCCTGTCTCAAAAAGAAATTTCCAATAATAATTCTTACTCTTGCATTTACTTGTGCACTGAAACTCCTGCCTCTCTTCATCTGAACTCTGCCAACAGATATATATTTTTTTCAGTGAATGGTACCACCATTTATCTACTGCTGACAATAGCCACTTGGATGCCATCCTAGATTTATTCTCCATACTCTACTGCAAATCAAGTTGTTTGGACCTATTAATTTTCCATCTGATGTAGCTCTGAATTCCATTCATTATTCCTCACCATCCTCTCACCCCTTAAGTTTAGACTTCAAGTGTTTTTCCCTTTGATTACTGATTATTTCATTTGATTATATTTCAAAAGTTTACCTTTCTTGGTCTTCTTCCTTTCTTTCTAACTTATTCTGTGCATAATTATCAATGATCTTTCCAAAATGTCACACTAGTATGTCACTCATCTATTTTAAAGGTATCAATGGTTTACCAGCTCATTAAATATAAAATCTGAACTCTTTAGCTTATACAAAGCCCTTCCTGATCTGCTTTCTTATGCCTTTGCAGAATTACCTTTTCGTCTATCGTTATTGGATCCTTACCAAACTGCTTGCAGTTCCTCAAATGTTACATACTTTTTCTTGCCTCTTTCCATTTATATGTACTATTTCCTCTACACAGAATGTTATCTTCCTTTTCCCCATGATCAGTTTCAACATTTCACTTAACACAGTGAAATTAACACTTCTCTATGAATCTCCATGCTATGAATTTTGGTTTCTCTGTAACAGTTAGTGTATACCTTCAGCATAGCACTGGTAATATTATAATATGATGCCCATTGTACTCATTTCTTCTAGCATGATGTGAGCTTTTTGATAGTGAGGATTGTGTCTTAAATCTATGTCTTCAACAGCAATTTTATGCTTGACTTGAGTTCATTCATTCAGCAAATACTGATTAAGTAGTTATTATTTGTAAGGAATTCTTCCAGTCATTGGAATGAGCAAATCAAAGCTCCTACTTTGTAGGCTGAATTTCGTCTTCCAAAGCTCAAGTAAGCTTACCTGGTTGGCAATACCCCATACGTATTGTCACAAATCATTTCTGGGAGAAGACAGTGTTGTTCAAGATACAATGGGAGAGGACACCTGGAAATTCTACATGTGGAAGTCTTGAATATGCCTTATGTACTTCTTCCCTTGATTAATTTTAATCTGTGTTCTTTCACCACAAATCAACAGTAACCATGAGTATAACAATTTCCATCAGTTCTGCTGATTTTAGCAAATCACTGGCTTTGGGAAACCCCAACCTTGCAGGTCTTGTCATAGAGAGTGGGCATGGGAACTCTCTAACTTTTCAGGGGCTAAGAAATGTGGGGCAAGTAAATATTTGTGAGCATCACTGTGCTTGCCACTATCCTGCACAACCTATTTTCCAACTATCAGCTAAAGAAATTCTCTAAAAAGTACATCATTTTACCTTTCTGCTCAAACCTCTCCAATGATTTTTCAGTTTATAGGATAAAAACCAGATTTGTTAATGTGGATTACAAAGGACGTATATAATACAGTCTTTTGCAAACTGCCTGATGTCAGAGCCAACTGGTTTTCCTGGCAAGATAACAGCTACAGCCCAACTGGCTTTCCTTGACCATTTTAAGCATGTATCTGTCTTATGAATTTTGAATGTGTTATTCCCTTTGCCCTTAATATTCTTTTCACTCTTTTCCCCATATATCATTTCCCAAATACTCTCTTCAGTACCTCCTACTCTGCTATGCCCCTTAAATTCCTGTAGTGATTTTCAGAGGGCCATCCCCTGCATAGCCATCCCTTTCTTAATGCAGTTTTCCATTGCCCATCTGCCTGACCATATGGCCAAACCACTGGCTACCACTCATGGGTCAGTAAAAGCCCAAACATAGTGGACTTTTATTGCCATTCAATTCTTTCATCACGGCAAGGAAAATGGTATGCAAATAAACTCATCAAACTAATTTGTTCTTATCTTCTTCAGTCATTTCACATGCTGGTCTTAGTGCAGCAGTCTTACAAGTAGGAAGCTGTGTTTCAACCTTGAAAATACCATCTATAAACCAAGCATCTCTTTGTTGGTCAACAGAGAGCTGTTCCCAGGGCACTGTCCATGTGATCATAGGATCTCTCAGTTACTTATGTGGTTCCAAGTCAGACCTGTGGAAAAAAAGGCTCAGTAATCACCATCCTGCATTCCCTCAGTAACATGTTTCTGCACAAACCATACTTATTTTATTATGAAACTCTTCTGGGTACTACCCTCTTTATAAAAACGTTTTTTCATAATCTCCCAAGATGTTGTGGGTATTTCTGGTTTCAAGATTATCTTATGTCCTTCAGTCATAGGAACAGTCTCAATTAATGCCCAACAGAGACCCAGGAATTTGTTCCACAAGCACCTGTATTGCATAAATATTCAACAAGAAAGAGGAAAATGGACTTTAAGAAGAAAAAAAAAATAAGAGACTGCACCCAGTCAGAGGGGTCTAAGAAGGCTTTCTTAGGAAATTTAAATCTATGCTAATGTCAGATTATTTTAGCCAAACGAAGAAGAGTGTTTCAGCCAGAAGAAATATGGTGTGCAGACACCATGAGTTGAGAAAAAGCCTGGCATATTGAAGGACCTAAATAAGAGCTCCAGGAGAGTGAATGTGAGAAAGTGGCTCCAGATGTGGCTAAAAGCCTACAAAGGCCAGAGGTTTTAAGACCTTAATTCTTATTGCCATATTTTTTAACATCAGTGATCTTATGTGTATTATTATCAATTCAAAAAATATATATTGTGACAGAGAGAGAAAAATTAGACATTATATACCTGTAAATAGGATGAAATGTTATTTCCTGAATGTTACTTATCTTCTCCATAGCAGACACATTTCTATGTAATCCCTATCAGAGAGGTACAGAGATGAGGGAATTTTGCAAGACCAAGGTTATTTCAGGTTCTCCTGGTTGGCATGACTCAAGAAACTTTGTGGGATCTGAGAGGTGCTTTCTTTTTCAAATTTGAAGCTGAGGAGCATTTTCCAAAGGTCTTTCATGTAGGGCAAAGAAGAACTTAAGACTGAATTGTGATACAAAAATCCATCAAATGGGTTTGTTGCTTCTACTTTTAGTTTGAACTCCCATGTGAGTGAAGATACAAAGGAAAAAACAAGCCATAAATGAAAAGATATTAGGTAACCTTCAACTTTGCAGATCTTATCTTTTCTTTAGCTCCAGCTCTTATAATTATCATCAATCAAAATGAGTTGTCAGTGAAAAAGATTATCACCATTTAAACCAATCTGATAAACATATTATATAGTAGATGTTAGGTTAAGTATCATACTTGAAACAAAGAGTTCCTAAAATTATAGCCTTGAAAATGTATACTCCTGGGCATGGTCACCTCAGCAGTCTATGGGTGTTTTTCGCTTATAATCTAAGAAGTCTGATTTCCCTAATCCTATTATTGAATTAATTATACATTCTTAAATTGATTCAACCATGTGGAAAACAATGTGGCGATTCCTCAAAGACCTAAGAACAGAACTACCATTTAATCCAGTGATCCCATTACTGGGTATATACTCAAAGGAATATACCCATGGAATTAACCTAAATGCCTTTCAGTGGTAGACTGGATAAAGAAAACGTAGTACATATACACCGTGGAATACAGCCATAAAAAGAACAAGATCACATCCTTGGTAGAAACATGGATGGAGCTGGAAGCCATTATCCTTAGCAGACTAATGCAGAAACAGAAAAGTGAATACCACATGTTCTCACTTATAAGTGGGAGCAAAATGATGAGAATACATGGACACATAGAGGAGAGCAACAGACACTGGGGCCTACTGGGTGGAGGGTGGGAGGAGGGAGAGTGTCAGGAAAAATAACTAGGAGGTACTAGGTTTAATACCTGGGTGCTAAAATAATCTGTACAACAAATCCCCATGACACAAGCTTACCTATATAACAAACCTGCACATGTGCCCCTGAACTTAAAATAAAAGTAAAATTATTAATTACACATTCTTAATTATTTCCATTCTTACTAGTTAATACACATGTGATATGTATATTATATTCTTACATCATTTCCCTTAAAAGTAGAAATATTGCTAAAATAAAAAGAAAAGATATTGTATTATCCACCTGAAAATAAAAAATTATACAGTAGTGTGAGGGTCAGAAAGGGAGAGAATACAAAATTGCTGTTTTTAGATGTATTATAATAAATTGGCAAGTTATCAAAATATTACTAGGCTAAATTTATTCATTAAACAAATGTTTATTTAGTAGCTATTATTTGCCAGATACCAGTCTAGGCATCTGGGCTAGTGCAGAGACCGATAAACAAAGATTACTATGTTTGTGGTGTTGCATTCTTCTGGCAAAGTCAGTACATAACAGCTATATTACAAAGTGATAAATGCTATGGGGACAAAAGGTAGAACAGAACACAGGGATAGGCAATATCAAAGAAGGGATGCGTCAGGTAGAATTTTAAACACTTGGGAAGTGTACACTACATTGAGAGGGTGACATTAGAGCAAAAACTTGAAGAAGAAAGAAATTAGTCATGTTTGCATCTTAGGGGAAGGATATTTTAAGCAGAATAAGTACCTCAAAGGTGTTGAGAATGTACCTGGTGTGTTGAGAAAACAGGAGAGAGGACAGTATGACCAGGGTAAGAATGGCAGGAGATGAAAACAGGGTGTAGAGAACCAGATCATCCAAAGCCTTGGGTGCCTTTGTAAGGACCTTGGGTTTTACTGAGAATGGTATGAAGGGTTATTGGAAAATTTGAAGCAGAAGAGTAACACGATATGGCTTATATCTTAAAGAATCACCGTGGTCCTATGTTGAAATTAGATTGTGGGTAATAGGACATAAGATGAAGCAAGGAGATGCAATGGTTGGTTTTATGTGTAAACTTGTCTATGCTGAGAAGACATATCGTAGATGTGGTTGGCACCCATAAACAGTTGACTTCAATTAATGGAGATTATCCTCCATAATGTGGGTGGGCCTCACCTAATATGTATGTGTATATATATGTTTATAAATATATGATTATGTATGCACACATATGTGTATATACATGTTTATAATGTGTATATATTCACACGCCCATATACTCAAGGCCTATTCTGTTTCTCTAGACAATCTTGACTGATAAAGGAGGCTATTGCAACAATGTTGCAAAATAGACTGGTGAGTGGGAGCAGGGTGGTAATAGTGTAGGTAGTGAGAGCACACATATGTGTACATACATATTTATAATGTGTGTATATGCACACGCCCATATACACATAGCCTATTAGTTCTGTTTCTCTGGACAATCTTGACCCATAAAGGAGGCGATGGCAACAATGTTGCAAAATAGAATGGCGGCTGGGAGCAGGATGGTAATAGTGTAGGTAGTGAGAATCATTTGATTCTGGATTTATTTATTTCAGAATTTCCAGACAGGGTGGGATGAAATGTAAGAGAAAGAGAAAAATCAAGGAGGGTTCCAAGGTTTTCTGCCTGAGTCAACTTTATTCCTGAATCCAGGGACATCAGGAAATGATCAATTTAGGTGTGACTATCATAACTAACACTTATTTAACTTGAAAAATACCTATTTGGGTATTATAAAGGAAGATATTCTTGTACTCAATAATAGAATGATGTAAACTTGGGCAAATTAATTAGCTATAAGACTAAATTTTCTCACCTGATGAAAAGTAGGCAAAAAATGCCAGGCTCACTCAGATTGATGAAACTTAAAACTGATGATATATGCAAGTTATTTTGCACAGAGCCTGACAATAAGTTCTTAACAAACCATTTAAAAAATATTTGTATTATTCCATTACTGAATATCAAACTGTACCAAGTACACATAATACTGGGTAATTAAGAGTTAATGCAAGAAATGTCCATCTAGTCACTGGATGAGGACTGCTCCCAGGTAGGGGGCCCATAATCTTTGGCAAGGCAGCTCCCTCTGGTTAGAGAGCAAGTCTGAAAGCGGGGGGTGCTGGTTAATAGGACGTGCCAACTTGTCTGGGCTAAGAGATTCCCAGGTAGCTTTGAATACATTATTTCTGACTGTGTCTACGAAGGTGTTTCTGGAAGAGATTAGCATCCAAATTGATAGACTGAATAAAGAAGATCTACCCTAACCAATGTAAGTGGCATTATCCAACCATGGTGGTCCAAGTAGAACAAAAAGGCAGGGCCAGGTGTGGTGGTTCACGCCTATAATCCCAGCACCTTGGGAGGCCGAAGTGAGAGGATCACTTAAGACCAGGAATTCAAGGCCAACGTGGGCAACATAGCGAGATTGTCTCTGAACAAACAAACAAAAAAGTAGCCGGGTACAATGGTGTGTATCTGTAGTCCAGCTACTTAGGAGGCTGAGGCAGGAGGATTGCTTGAGCTCAGAAGGCTGTTATGAGCCATGATCATGCCACTGCCCTCCAGTCTGGCTGACAGAGCAAGACCCTGTCTCTTAAAAAAAAATAATAATAAAAATAAAGAACAAAAAGGCAGAGGAAAGGGAAATTCGCTTTTCCTGTTTGAGCTAGGACATTCGTCTTCGGCACTTGGACATCAGGGCTCCTGGCTTTCTGACATTTAGACTGGGCCCAGGACTCACACATGGGTATCCCACACCCAGTTCTCAGGCTTTTGGACTAAGACTGAATTGCACCATAGGCGTTCCTCACTCTTCAGCTTGCAGATGGCAAATCATGGGCCTTCTCAGCCTCCATAATGAATCATTTGAGCCAATTCCTATTATCTCTCTCTCTATCTTTCTATCTCTCTATCTCTCTATCTATCTATCTATCTATCTATCTATCTATCTATCTATCTATCTATCTATCTATCTATCTATCTATCTCTATCTCTCTAGCATCTATCTTCCCATCCATTCTTCCATCCTATCAGTTCTGTTTCTCTGAAGAATCCTTGCTCACACAGGGATGTATCTGTGGGCAATCAGAAGCCAACACTTCCAAAATCTGGGTGGATAATTTTCTTGGATAAAGGAGTTTTGTTGGGTGGCACATCACAATATCCATTATACTGTGAACTGCTAAGCTCACTTCTATCAGGTCAGGCCCTCTTTTAAATTGATTGCTGAAGGTGAACATTTAGAGCCTCTTATTGCTGCATTTGTGCCCTGGGTAAGCAGGGAAGCAGAAAAACATTTCCATCATCTTTTTAAAGTTAATCTTATGCTGGACATATGATTAGAGGTTAATTAGGCCAATATTCTATGAACATGAGGAAGAAGTGGCTTATCAATGTTCACAATTGGTTTTATTAAATATAAAATTTGTATCATGTCCCATTTCTTTCACAGATGAAGCCTTCTCAGGTGTGACTTGTGTTATTGATACATACAAAATCAATTATACATATATAGCCACACTTCTTATAAAGCAGCCAGAATTTAGGAAAAGGCAGAATTGGTATAAATCATTAAGACCCAAATGAAGTCCTTATTTAGATAATTAAATACCTTAATCTAAAATCCAGTTACTAAAAAGGAAGTTGACATTTTCAAATATAGATACTTTCCTTTATTTTTGAAGTTAAGATCTATTAAATAACACCGTGAAAGAGAGTCATACTGGTAGTAGCAGAAATCAGAAGATGGTAAGAAATGTCCAAGGAAATTTTCTATGTATAACATTTATCAAGACATGGAACTGATGTCTACAGAAAATACTCTAAGTATCATCTTCGGAAATAATCCAGCTGAAGTCTGGGACCAAATTTACTATGACATAGCAATTCCGCCTTTTTTTCCTGGAGGTTGAAAGTTAGACAGCCTGGGTGCTTTCCAGATTGTAATTTGAAAGGCACTCAGCTACTACACAGAATTGTTAGTTTTCTCCCAACCCCCTGCCACCGCTGTGTGAAAGCAAAGGAAGGGGGCTGAAGGTACAACCTAAGGGTGTCAACTCTTACTTATTGAACAAGAACCTGCATACACAATGCCAGTGATGTGATTAATCATTCCCTGGTCCAAAAAGAAGGTCGTTCATGTTGAAATTTTGATTTATGTGTGCTCTTGCATTATCTCCTAAACCCTAGCCACTTGCCAGCATGCACCGTGTAATGAGTTTGGCATTTGTGTAGGACTTTAAAAACATTAAATAATGAATCCCTCTAGAACATCTCCTTGTATTACTATATCCTACTCAATTTTTAAGTAGCGAAAATAGAGATAGTGTATAATTTCACTAAATCCTCATATCGGTAAAAGTAAAGTAAAGGAGTAGGAATAATTAAATGTGTTCAAACATTATAATGTGGAATCATTAAACATGCCTCATAGAGTCCAAGTAGACTCCATAGGTCTAGAAAAGTGATGATTTCAAACTTATCAAGGAAATTAGGAGGTTAGACTGATCAAAGGGGTTTTTCTTTATATTTACTAGTGTTAATATCATCTAATAATTCTTCTGGCTTAGTCATCTTCTGCTAGTATCATACTCACTCAAAAATTGATTACTTTTTAATGAATCATAATTTACATGTAAATTTTGACTCCATTCTTTAAAATGCTAAGGTACTAAATTTTAGAATATGTTTTCTGTTGTTTTTAAAAATGCATATTTGCTATCGAGTTAAAATTCTTTATTCTACTAGTGTGTGGAAATGCCTTGTAGCTGTTGTATTTGGCTTTGATCACCAAATACTAGTGAGCATATCTGTGCATCCAAAACTTTGAAAAGTTACCTTGTAAACTGAAATGTTCTAGTAATAATCTATGTGAAGATGGCAGCTGCTGAGATAATAAAATAGATTTTCTCGAAAAAAGAAGCAAGCGATTTCAAGCTGCTAAATTGCCTTAAAGTGCAGAGAAAAGAAATTTCCATAGTCTTAGTCATAGCAGTTAAATACATGGGATTTTAAATGGAGGAATATATATATATGTGTGTGTCTGTGTGTGTTTGTGTATATATATATTTGTGTATATTCCTATTTTATACATATATTCCTATAATCCAGGCATATATATTCCTTATCTTATATATATATTCCTTATCTTATATATATATTATATATATTATATATATATATATTCCTATAATCCAGGCACATATATTCCTTATCCAGAATATAAATGCCTGGATTATAGGCTGATTTGGGTCAGCTTGGGCTTTGGTTTTGGCTACTTCTCAGGTGTGGTAGTGAACAGAAGCAAGGTGCAGTACCTTTACAAACCAGACAGTCTAATACAAGAATTTCTCATGTTAAGGAGGGATTTCAGAGGAGGACTTGGCAAACCAAAACAAAACCAAATATAAATGAAACAAAACACTAGAACCCCTTTTGACTGCAAGAAAGCATAAGGGTACCTTGGCACTAAATAGCCTGTGAGAAAAAAACAAAAAACAAAAAAACAAACAAAAAAAACTGATGTCCTGAAGAAGTCGTGATTATGGGCTGGCTCTCACAAGGGTTTTCAGCCTTGTTCCCAACAGCGAGAGTTCACACCTTTCCTTTGTTGGTGGGGCTCCCAGATTGGTGGTGCCCCCTAGTGCCCAGCAAACGCAAATGTAAATCCTTGAGCCTTAAGCCTCTGTCTGTATTCTACTTTTGAATCTTCGAAAAACTTCATGAGGGCAGTAACAAGGCAAAGTAAAACCGAATTAAGTATCAAGAATATGGCCTGGCGCGGTGGCTCACTCCTGTAATACCAGCACTTCGGGAGGCCAAGGCAGGCGGATCATCTGAGGTCAGGAGTTCGAGACCAGCCTGGCCAACATGGTGAAACCCCATTTCTACTAAAAATACAAAAATTAGTCAGGCGTGGTGGTGGGCACCTGTAATCTCAGCTACTATGGAGGCTGAAGCAGGAGAATCGCTTGAACCGGGGTTGGAGGTTGTTTCAGCCTGGGCAACAGCACGAGACTCTGTCTCAAAAAAGAAAAAAAAATCAAAAATATAAGGCATCTGAATGAGTAACTAGAGAAACAAACCTGAAAAGATATTCCAGATATTGGAAGTATCAATATAAATAAACATTTCAAAAATTATGTTTACAAGGTTTAAATGGCAGGGCACTGTGGCTCATAACTGTAATCCCAGCACTTTGGGAGGCTGAGGTGGGTGGATCACGTGACGTCTGGAGTTCTAGACCAGCGTGGTCAAGGTGATGAAACCCCATCTCTACCAAAAAAATACAAAACTTAGCCGGGTTTGGAGGCATGCACCTGTAGTCCCAGCTACTTGGGAGGTTGAGGCAGGAGAATGGCTTGAACCTGGTAGGCAGAGGTTGCAGTGAGCTGAGATCACACCACTGCACTCCAACCTGAGTGACAGAGCAAGACTCCATCTCAAAAAAAAAAAAGATTTAAAGAATAAAAAGATAAGCTTTAAAAGATCATCAGGGTACATGAAAAGAAACAAAAATTACATAACAGAGTTGAAAAATATTCAAATATAATTTCTAGATATGAAAATATAAAATAATTAAAAATTTACATTTAATACACATATTTGCACCACATGAAGGGAGCTAAAGAGATAATTAGTGACCTGGAAGATGGGAAATAGTATACAGAGTACAGAGGCAATACAGAGAAACAAAAAAATGGAATTCATCTTGAAAAAAATAGGAGACTTTGTAGATAGAGTGAGAAACCATAATATGCCTCTAACAAAGCTCCAGAACGAGCTAAGAGAGATAATGGGGTAGAAGCAATATTGGTAGGGATAAAAGCTTAAAATTTCTGGAATTAATGAAAGATGCTAATGTATCCATCCAGATTCATGAAGTCAACAAATCTGCTCTGCAGCAGAATAAAGAGTTTCATACTAGACACGGTGTAGTGGAATAGAAAACATTAAAGTTAAAAAATTGAAATTAAAAATGGCTAGAGGTACAGAGATGATACCTTCAAAAGACTGGAGACTAACTTCTCAATAGATAATGGAAGCCAGAAGACAGGAGAATAGTATTGTCAACATGCTACGGAAAAAAACATGGAATAATAACATCAGTTAATCTGAAAGAAGAAAAGGATGGCAATAGGAGGAAACAGATTAGGTACAGCATATAAATTGACAAAACAGAACAAGTAGTTACAGTACATTTAAAGAAACCAGTGTCTGAAAATAAAGATTACATAACTTGATTTAAAAAGATTGCATGATATTAACAACAGCCACATCTAAAACACAGAAAGAAAGAAAAAGAATAAAGGACGTATGTCATGCAAATATTAATTAAATAAAATTAAAATGGTTGTGTTATATCAGAAAGAAAGACTTTAATGTAAAAAATTTTGATTGACCAAAAAAAATTATCAGTAGTAATTGTGAAAATATGTGAACTAAATATAACAGAAATATAAGGATAAACATAATGGGATATTTTAAAATACTTTTCCCAATAAATAGTAAGAAAGATAGTCACAAAATCATTAAAGATATAGATTTGAATAAGACAACCATATTAACTACACATCTCTATCACTGTATCCATCTATCTATACAAATAAAATACATATATGTAATATACACACAAATATGTGTGTGTATATATGTATATACCCCCAAAGCATACACAGATACACATACATCTATATGTATGTATGTGTGTGTATATATGTCTGTGTGTGTGTGTATGTGTGTGTGTATATATACATATATATATAAATGCTTTCTCCAGTAACTGATAATACACAATTGTTTTAAATTGTGTATTTAATAATACACAATTGTTGTCAAAATTGCTCTTTTTCTGGGTCATAAATTGAATGTTGTCTAATAGTTAAGAATAAAAATAATGACAATTAAGCTAGAATTAAATAAAGATAGCTAGACAAATGTCTATTTAATTGAATATCAAGACTAAGTAATATTAGTGTAAACGAAGAAAGCAGAAAAAGAGCTGAATGATGATAACGAAAATGTTAGCACATAAGAAAAAACATGGAAGGCAGCTAAAGCCACACAGAAACAAAGTTTATATATATATATATATATATAAAGTTTTAAATATATTTATGTATAAAATTTTAGACAGAGACAGAAAGTGTTGGAAATTAATGAACTACCAATCCTGATGCATTAGAAACAGAACAGGCAAAATAAAAAATAGAGTCAGAAATTATTATGATGCATCAGAAAAATATATAATAAAGAGAATCATAAAAAACAAAAATTGATTTTAAAAAGACAGCTTAAGTTGATTATTCCTCAGATTAGACTAGTTATGACAAAATAAAGAAGTCCCAAGCAAACTATATCTAGAACTAAATGGAAACATATCTCCAGATTCTAAAGATATTAAAGAGATATTAATAGGATAATATGAAGAAACTTCTAGTGATAAATTTACACATTTAGATAACATAGATAAATTTCTAGAAACATCTGATCATCCAAAAATGACTCCAGAAGGAAGAGAATAAATAAATAGGATGTACATAGATATTAAGAAACTAAATCATTAATCAAAAGCCTTCCCACAAAGAAACTCCAGTCCCAGATGGCTTCATTAATAGGTTCTGCCAAATATTCAAGGAAGAAATAATTCTATCTTATCAAACTTTCTGAAACTAGAAATAAAGAAAATACTCCCCAACTCATTTTGTGAGGTTAGTATAACCTTGACAAAACTCCTGAAAATGGTATGTATTTCAAAAAAACCTAAAATACATACCCCTTTGACTCATAGATATAAGTGTAAAACTCCTAAGTCAAATATTTGCAAATGAAATCTAGAAAAATCTGAAGAAAAAATATTATATCATCTCTGGTAAAAACCCAAGAATGTGCTGCAGTTCAGTTTTGCACTAATTGCTTAGAATCAGCAAGACCCCACAGGTTTAAAAGGCAGGGTTCCCAACAAGACTGCTCTTACTGCCGACACCAGAAACACTTTGAGGTTCCCACATTCCCAAACTCACACTTCTGACCAGCTGGCTATAAATTCAGGGGTTCCCCCAGGCCTCTCAATTTTGATCGCTTACTAGAACATCTCAAAGAACTCAAGAAAGTACTATACTTAAAATCACAGATTTCTTTTTTTTTTTTTCTTTGTAAGGTATACAGATTAGGAGAATCAACCAGATACAAAGACCCATAGAGACCAAAGAGAGGTTGGTTCACTGCTAAGTCAATCAGTATAATTTACTACAATAACAGACTAAAAGAGACAAATCTTATAATTCTCTCAACAGATGAAGAAAAAAATGCATCTTCCAGTTGTGATAAATTCAACTTCTATGCATGATAAAACTCTTAGTCATTCACAACTGAATGAGAGCCATTCTAAATACTTCCCTGTCCCATGTTCAGTTTGTATATACAAATGGTCATTAAGAGCTATTATTTTTATTTTTATTTTTTTGAGACGGAGTCTCGCTCTGTCACCCAGGCTGGAGTGCAGTGGCCGGATCTCAGCTCACTGCAAGCTCCGCCTCCCGGGTTTAGGCCATTCTCCTGCCTCAGCCTCCCAAGTAGCTGGGACTACAGGCGTCCGCCACCTCGCCTGGCTAGTTTTTTGTATTTTTTTTTAGTAGAGACGGGGTTTCACCGTGTTAGCCAGGATGGTCTCGATCTCCTGACCTCAATGATCCGCCCGTCTCGGCCTCCCAAAGTGAAGAGCTATTATTTCTAAGTGCATTTTCTATTGGTTTTCTCTGTACCTGATGCTGTCCTGTTTCTGGCCCCTGTTATCTCTCCTTATTTTGATTGACCTATTTTCTTTTAATGTTGCTTATTTTCAATTCATCCCCCAAACTTTCTAGTATGTAAATCTGTTTAAGCCCTTGCTCAATATTTTTCAATGAGTTTCCATGGTTTACAGCATATAATTTGATACTTTGGAGCTCCCTATACCACTGAACAAAAAATCTTCCACATATTAATGATAAGTTAGAAGTATCAAACTTCCAGTTTGAAAAACTGTCACGTTTAACCATATTTGGGGAATTTATAGTAGCAAATATATTAATTTTAAGAAAAATAATAGTTTACATTCATATAATATATAATAGTCGGTTAAGTGCTCATATTTTTATTATGCCATTTTCTAAGAGCAAGTGTTATTATCCCTTCCTTCTTGATGAAATAACGAGACATAAGAAGTAATTTGTCCAACTAAATGGCAAAACTGGGAGTAGAACTCAGCTCTTGGATTATAAGTTTAATACTTTTTCTTTCTAAATACAAGTAACATTTTCTGCAGGAATTTGCCTCAGAAAGTCATTCCTCGGTATCTTGTAACTACTGGTATTTGGCCACTGACTGCCGCGTTTATGTTTGTTTTACATTTGCCCTTTTCCTGGCCCTTCTGTCCTGTTTTGCCTGGCTACTGGACACTTTCTCTTGCTTATCTTTCTTGTCTATGCATGTGCCGAAAGAATAGTGGAATGGCAGGAGATAACAGTTGACTTTGCTCTTTACCCTTCTCTTCATCTGGCCCCATAACACACATATTTTATTAGTATTCACCCTAGAGAATCTGTACAATTATGCCTGTGGTTAATAAATAACTAGATTAGGCCATTTTTAATAATTTATATAGTCTGGTTCTCTTTCTTTGTTTTTTAAAGAAGAAAACATTCTTACCAACGCATGAACTTAGTTAAATTTAAAATAATTTAATGAAGTAATATCTCTGAAAAGCATTTATTATCTTCTATGGAATTCATACTACCTTAGGTACAGTTTGCTGCTCTTTAAATCTAAGAAAAAAGTTTATAACATAGTAAATATACCCAAGAAAATTAAGTTCATATTTAAGGTCATTGTATGCCGAAATCACTTTTCTAACCAGCCACTTTCATAACTCTGAGAAAAAAAAACACAAAACAAAACAAAACAAAAGAACAACCAAAAACAACTAGCTTTCTTCTGCTGTTATACAACAATCAACACAGATTTCTGTGACCAAATATGTAAGGGTTACTTCTCACTCATCCAGCAAGCAATCAATTCTGCAGCGGACGCCAGTTGGGTCTCCTCCAACCTAGTTTCATTCCAAAACTACCCACATTAAGACAGCATGTGAAGATAGATCATGCACAAGTTGAGGCTGCAGTCTCACAGGACTGCCTCCACTTCTGACGCCAATCGCAAGTCCGGGTTGTTTTACCTGTGCTTCTTTATTATTATTATTATTATACTTTAAATTCTAGGGTACATGTGCACAATGTGCAGGTTTGTTACATATGTATACATGTTTACCTGTGCTTCTGACTGACCAGTGATAAACTGGAGATCCCACAGTCTTCTCCTTGGGTTTGATTATTTTGCTAAAGCAGCTCAGAAAACTCCTGGAAATGCATTTACCAGTTTATTATAAAGGGTGTTATAAAGGATAGAGATGAAGAGTCGCATGGGATGAGGTCTGGGGGAAGTGGTGTGGAGTTTCCATGCCCTTTCTTGGTGTGCCACCCTCCAGTAACCTCCACTTGGTGAGCTACCAGGAAGCTCCCTGAGCCTGTCCTTTTGGATTTTTATGGAAACTTTATTACTTAGGTATGATTGATTAAACCATTGGTCATTGGTGATCAACTTAATCTTTAGCTCCTCTTCTCTCCTTGGATGTTGGAGTGTGGGGCTGAAAGTCCCACCCCTCTAATCCTGCCTTGGTCTTGGTAACCAGCTTGATCAGATCCAGAAGCTACCTAAGGGGCTGCCAGCCACCAGTCAACTGATGAGCATGCAAAAGACATTTGTCAGTTTGGAGATGCCAAGAATATAAGTAGTTGTCTGTTAGTGGACAGCAACAAAACCATATATATCTTTCATGATATTAAAATGGCATTCTAGCGCTCGATTGAAACTTTTTAATAAGCAGTTTGGCAGTCTTTTCTGTATCCTTACTGAAAATTTCAAATGTGTAATTAATTAATATTGGAACTTTGATTGATTGTCTATTGCCCAATGTGTACATTTCAAAAGCCTAAGCTCTTTTAGCTACATAGATGATCTTTAGTGTTTTCAATGGTTTGTGGCTGAGTATTTATACTGGATATTGTGGTATGTTTCAAATGATAGAAAATAAGAACAGACATGAAGAGTGCAAACTTCTTATAATTTACTTTGTTTATATAGAAGCGATACATTAAATCATCTATGAAGTACATCAAGTAAACCTAAATAGCATGGATTTTTAAGTTAAAAATATGAGAATTAATATACTGAAAACCCCCATGGGAAGTAACTATATGTCACTGGTGCCAAATTAGAAATCTCCAGGTTATAAGATCATAACCCCTAGAGGAATATTTATCTGTATGTTTACTTAATATCTAACAGCATGTGAAATTTATTTATTAATATGCCTGCAGGTTTCTCTCTAATCCCACTTCTCAAAGATGCACACACATAGATATGAAGCCAGGAGGGGGTGAATTGCCCTGGAACTGTTTCCATCTAAGTTGAAAAATATGGTTATAATGGGAAAAGCAAAAGTTGCTCTCCTTCTGACCTTGAACATTTTTACAGACCCAAAATAAAATATGTGAACAAATTCAAAGGCTATCTCCTCTATGACATGTTCCTTGCAATATACTTGGCCCCATCTAATCAGCACTGATCGCACTCTCTTTGATTATAATTTGACTATAGGCCTTATTTTATCATCCCTTCAATTATAGTTTATTTATATTCCTCTGTTTCTTTTGAATGGTCTGAAGTGATAGAGATCTTGTGATAATTTGTTTTAATACATGGCACATAGCAAAATGACTTTGCACATTGTCATTTACTAAATATTTGTTAAATGTATTTGGTTCTAATTGAATTATATTTACATATGTAGAAACTTAAACATGTAAACCATTATTGAGGTAATGATATTAAAAGAAAAGAACAAACATTTTTTAACTGGCAAAGAAATACATTTTAGAAAGTTTAGAATGCAATTTTCCAAAGTATTTTATTTTTGAAGTGAAGTTATGATTGTATTAAAAGCATGGTTATCTGACATAATTTCTACCTATACAAAGTTTAGAATTGAAACAACTGAATAATTTAAAACAAAACACATTTGCTTCAATTTTCTATCGATTTAGGGTATAACTATTGATTTGGCTTGAAATATCCAATGATTGCCTCAGTGCTACATTTTATTTAGCACCTATGGACTTAGCTACAATGAAACAAATCTTTTTGAAACCATAACAGCTAGGCTGCATGCAATAGTAACATCAGACATCTGTATATTGCCTTATACTTATATAAAAGTACTTTTACATAAATTATTTTATTTGGTTCTCAGGTATGGGAAACGGAGGCAGAGAAACTGAGAAAGGTAGGAGAAACTCACACTTTATAGAGAGAAAAGATAGGATTATATTCGGCATATATATATGGATTTTTTTGCAAATACCTAAATAGCTTGCACAAAAGCCTCTTGCCTATATAAGTTTAATTGTTCTAAAATGAAGGTAAAATTTGAAATTATGACAAACTTATTTGTATACATATGGAACTTGTTGTTCACTTAATGTTGCCAAGTAGTTGAAAGTAGGAAGCAGATCTTTATAATGATGGCTTATAGGATTAGAAGATTTCATTGCAGTAAAGACTGTGAATATATAAAATTTGAATTTGACCAAATGGAGATGATTTTAAATTTTTCAGAGATCAGTTTCAGTTTCAGTAATAGGAATAGACAAGAATGAAGGCATCAGGTAAAAAGACCAGTGTGGTGTATAAATATGCCCAAGTCTTGTAAAAGTACCGTGGGAATATATAAAAGGAAGTTACCCATTGTAACAATGTGATTAAGGGAAGTTTGCACAAAAGAGGTGGGTCTTTAGAGTTCAATAGAGAAATGAGTAACACCATAAATAAAAGCTCTCAAATGTAAAATTACACATTACGGTTGACAGTCTGCTACATGGTAAGTTGCGTGGAAGAAAATAATAGAAAATCCAACTTAAAAAGTGGAATTGGGTTTGATTATGAATAGCTTTGAATTTCACACTGAAGATTTTGGCGGTCTTTGTAGGCAACGAAGAGTTTTTAATTAATTTGTTTTAGAAAAATAAGTGAAAATCTATTTTAGTTAGCAAACTTTACTCTGATTGGAGATGAAAAAAGTGTTGAGAACAGAATCTTAGGGCAGTGCTTTCCACATACCTAATAATATGTCATGAAACGTTAACTTTTGCAGGGTACACTGCCGAGCTGACGACACTGTTAATGACTGTGGGTCACCAGCTCCCTAAGATCTGCTCCTCTGCACCTCCCTAAAGGCTAAGAGAATCAATGTCTCTCTCACTCAAACCCATCAGCTCCACAGCAAAGTGCCTCGTGTCTCTTTTGGGAAATACCCTGCCTTTGGGAAAGAAAGGAGAACAGGAATTGATGAAGAAAAGGGAGAAAAGGGAACAAAAAGAAGACAAAAGCAGAACAGAAGCAGAAAAGCATGGTATTCTAAGTGAAGGAAGAAGCTTTTTAAAGAGGGAGTGAACCAAGAAGACTTGACAGCTGTTGAGAATTCCAATTGTGTGGGAGCTAAGGAGAGGGCACTGGTTAGGGCAATGTCCTCCCTGGTTTTGTGTTAGAGGCAGTTTGAGTAGCAGAGGGGCATAGAAGGCAGATTAGGCAGTGACAGGGAGGTATGGAAGTGGTGTGTGTGGTTTGCTGCACTTAGACAAAGCTTGTGGGGGAAGGTAGAAAAGCAATGGGCTGGAATGGGTGGAAGGACACTTTGGGGATTTGAAGACCTGCCTGAGTGTGTGCTAGGTGCAGATTGAGGGGAAGATATAACAGGAGAGAATGGAACTGAAAACATAAAAGACAAAATGAAATAATTGGCAAAGCAAAAATTCAGGCAACCAGGAAAGAACAGGATCAAATGTATGTAGACAGATTAAACTTGGTTAAGAACATACTTTTCTTTGAATAGACAGAAAGGAGGAACATATTGATAAAAGGTAGAGGGAGATTTTGAAGGGTGCTGAAGACCCGAGAGAGTATTCTCCCCCAATAGCTTTTGTTTTCTCTGTAAAATATGATGTGAGAAGGATGGTAATCATTCAGCAGTTCCTACTGGGGAAAAGGACAGACGACAAGGTGGAGTGAGAGCGCGGTCAGATGACTCTATCAATCATGTGCTCAACACTGTGCTAGGTGCTGTAGGGGATATAAAATATGTATAATGTGATTCCTGCCCTCAAAGGGAAACACACACACACACACACATTCTCTCTCTCTCTCTCCCTCACACAAACCTATAATTGTAAGGGAATCTTTTTGAGTTAAACTATGATTTGCTGAAAAGCATAATAAAAGTCCTATGGAAGAACTGGAGAGGGGGCAGCAAAGACATTGAGAAAATCTTTATGCATTATTTAGATAAACAGAGGAACAGACCGTAGGAAGCAACGGAACCCAGCAAGAGGATGGCATGCACACCAGCTAGTTGGGAGATCATGAGATAGCAGAGGAAGTGAGTGATGGGAAGAGGAAGGCAACATGACTGAATAAATAGGAAAGAACCAGAGTATAGAGCACTGGTAGAAAGGATGGAGGTGCATGAAGATTAATTAGGTATTTACATGCAAGATGGAGGAGAGTGTGAAGATAATAGAAGTAGAAAAATAACAAGGCAGGAAACGGTTGCAGCAAACCAGATGTGAGGCTGTGCAAGAGTAATGCCAGTGCCAGAGTGAAGAGAAAGGGGTGAATCTGAGAAATATTCTGAAGGAAGATTTGCTAAAATAATGTGACAGATTGGATATTGATTGGGAGGAAAGAAAAGAGTAACATGTGCTTTTAGGTTTTTACTTCTGGGAGACAGAAAAATGTTACTGATGTTGAAATACAACATCTGTGAAAGCAAGGCAGATTGGGGCTTTTTGAAGTTTGGCGGGAGAGTAGTGAATATTATCGGTAGATTTTTGGCATTTCAAGTCTATAGGGAGAAAGGATAGCGGTTTATAATTTGGATTAACACCAAAAGGTCATAAATGAAGCTCTGGGAAAAAAGAAGCTCTTTGAGAAAATGTGTGGAAGGACAGAGGATCAGAGTGAGGGTTTGAGTCTCAAGGGGCATTTCCAGTTAGAAATCAAGAGTACTCATGGAGCCTGCCAAAAAGGTAGAATAACTGGTCAGAACCTATGAGGGACTAATGAATTGACATGTCCTGAAACAAAAAAGAGAAGAAAACTTCAAGGAACATAAGAATTAATTGCAGTAAAAGTTTTGAATAAATAAAATATATAAAAATTCATGGAATATGACCAAAAGGAGATGATTTTAAACCTTTCAGAGATCAATTTCAGTGAAGTGATAGGAGTAGATGAGAATGAAGGTACCAGGTAGAGAGACGGTTGGTGTATAAATATGCCCAACTCTCTCTGAAGGACAGCATATTAGAATTTCTAAGATAGTCCTGAGAAAGTACTTTAGTGATCACCGCTGAAATTGATGGAGTGTTGCAGTAGACCCCGATGTCCCCAGACGCGTCAGTCATCCAGAGTAGCTCCATTTTATATTATGTGTATGTGTGTGAGTGCATGTGCCTGGGTGTATGTGTGTGGTCACACATATATAGATTTAGGAATTTCATATATCTTATCTTAAGAGGTGCTTTTTGCTAAAATAAAACAAACACTTAATAATCTGCTCTAGAATTTTGGAAATCAATAAGAAAATAATACTAGATTAGTGCTACCAAGGATTATGGGGAAATTTTAAAACAGGATATTAATAACTCCCAATATATTAGAGAAAATAGGCTGTGGATTCATAGATCTCTCATTTTTAATGTTGGTTCTGTTGACTAGCTATGCATATGAGTTACTTAACCTCTCTTAACCTCAGTTTTCTCCTGTCTAAAATGTACCAAGTGGTATTTGCTGCATAGTGTGATTGTTAGGATTCACCAGGAGTAGACAGGGGTACTGGTTTCTTTTGTCTCAAATTTCCGTTTCAGTGAGCGTGGTCTTTACAAACCAAACACTCGGCCATACAGAAGATGAAATTGGATGTTCTATAATTAAGTTTTATCTTGAGCTCCCATCTCTACTGATGGCAGAAAATTTACTCATTCCCAGATGAACCCAACAGCTTAGTTTTCTTAGACATTTTAGGATTAAACCCAGGTAAATTCATGATTTACGTCTTCACACATTTTCCTCATTGTAACTTCAAAGATTCCATAGATACCTCTTGGCTTCTGGATCAGGCATTTAGTCCGTGGTCAGTTTGTTTGTCATTGGCATCCATTGGGATTTTTCCTCTTATCTGTCCCCGGAGTGCTTGCCGTCCTCCATACATGCACTGGCTGATGTGTAAACATGTCCTGTGGGGTAATTCAGGCTGAATCTTCCATAGGGTGGCATCTTCTTACCCTGACCAAGCCTCTCCTATCTCTTCACGAAATCTTTCTACCAGCTAAAATCTATTTGCCTTCTCACGGACGTGTGAAAATGTGACTGTCTCTTGGCAACAGGCTAAGATTTGCATCTGTTTGGGAGACTACCCTGAGCTCCTTTGGACTTCATGTAGACTCATTGCTGATCTACCTCTCAGGTACCCTATTAGATACTTTTTGCCCAAACATACTGTCTTTCCAGACTCCATTTTGGGAAGTTAAAACTCTGCTCTTGAATTTACAAATCTAGCTGAAATTTATCTGCTTTTCCCCTCTGGGAAACAATAGGAAAAAGAGAACAGCTTACAGAGAATTGGGGGTTTTTTCAGACTTACACCGATGCTCAGAATCTATTGCTCTTGCTTCTCCTCACCTTGCCCTGAATACACCCCTTTCCTTCATGCTTTGCTGTGTTTTTCTGGCGTGGGAAAACATGCTGGTTGCTCCTGGTCATACATATTTACAAAACTTTTCTGCTTCAGCCTGGATCTATAGTAGGGAAAATGTCTTTGGATGTTTTGCTACCTTAGCAATCTACTTGTAACCTCGCCTTTGATCGTGCTGGACAAGTTGGTTGAATGAGGGCCTGTCAAGCTGTTCAGGAGAGGCAGGGGCCTAGTTTTATGCCAATTGATGGCTCTGTAGTCTTCCCTGAGTATTGCATTTTCCTTTTGTTTTGTTTGTTTTTACATTAAGCTACTTACACAGGCGTGGCTCACGAAGGAAATGAATTAACTTGGATCTTGGAGATTTGAAAGCTAATTACAGGGAAGTTTGAGGATACTGCAGCAGCCTGAGCCATTCTGCCCTCCTGGTTCTGTCATGCTAGTATAATTTGGTTCTTCTGTCCACTTTTCAAGCACAGATTGCTAACTAGGTTGATTAATAATCATTCAAAATGGAATATCCCTATTGGACTGCTTTCACTTCAGTCATAGTTTCCTGGTATAGTCATCTGACACCAGAATAGCTGAGGAAACTGCCTGTAGCAGTTTCCCTCAGAAAGGGGCACAGAAACTGATTATTATTTTGAAGCTTCTGGGCAACCCCCAGAAACTGTGATGGTGGAAAAGAACAAGCTTTTTTGATCTATGGAAACTTCTCCTCATCCTGGCATTCTCTCTCTCTCTCTCTCTAACACACACATTCACATACACACACACACACACAGTCACACACTCACACACACAGACACACTTCTTCCCATGTGTTTAAGCAATATAGAGTCATCACCCCTCTTGGTGCTATAGCCCTGGGAGCAATTCGTCCTTGAATTTGGCCTTAATTCTAGTTATCTAAACAGTTTGTGCTGCAGGACTTTCTGTCTCTTTCAGGGCCGACTCTGGGCCTAACTCAGTAGTATTTATATTTGCCTATAACTCTGTAATTCATCCAGGGTTCACACTAAGCAACATAAACCAAATTTATGATCCCTTATTTCTTAGAAGTCTCTTTTCGTGAAAAAGGCATCTGCCTCCACCATCCAAATGGATAGTTGTTTTTGTTTGTGTTTTTCCATAAATAGTACGGATACCGCTCTGTAAAGACTTTGAGAACTCACTTTTCTTACTGTTCCAGGCTTTGGGGAAAATATGTGGAATATTGACATGAACTTCCTAGATTTTTCTCTGCTAGAGAACTAGTGCATTCAAACTCATATCTTTTGATGTCTTTGGTTTATAAAAGATTTGTTTGTTAGATCTTCTTAAAAAGAAAAAACAAAACAAAACAGACCACAAGTTTATTTATGTTAAAATTCTGAGGGTAAGGCAAAAGGAGAAAGAAAGGTCACTGGGAATAAGCCTAGTCCTGAAAAAATTGTGAAGACACACATTCTAGTGCTCAGAGAAGTAAGCTTGTTTTTAAAAGAAAGGATGTTTTTGTCTCTTCTATGAGTGGAAGAATGAAAGCTCAGAGAAACTGGCTATCAAGACTGAGGTAAAGCCAGAGTGTTGAGGGCTCATCCCTTGGAGAGCTTTACTCTCTTCCTCAGAAGAAGTATGAGAGAGCAAGAGGAGCATGGGCTTTGGTGTCAAACTGTAACATTTTGTATTTTGCATGACACAAGTGAAAACTGGAACCATCATAATTTCCTGCCCCAATGGTAAACAACCCTGCAAAAAAGAAAATTTAACTCAGTTGTGTGTTCTAGAAAATACTTGCTACTGGAAGATAAGTCTGTGATTCAATGAAAATAGTATAATAGTGTGCTCATCAAGGCTCAATTTAGGTGAGAACCTCTCTTTGCTGTGCCCACAAATCCAAATCTATCATGTCATAGATTCCACCCATTCCCAGACAGTTCTCCACCTATCCATACTTGCATTAAAACTATCCAATTTAGATCTTAAAAAACCTATAACCATCCCTCTCCCTTAATTCCCCAAATGAAGATGCAACTGAAATTTCATAAAGTTAGTCCTTTCTGCAGTAGGTTTAGAAAATTTAGCTATGCTTTGTCAACAGGTACATGTGGTGGTCTTTTAGGCCATCACTCTTGAACCCAAACTGGATTTCAATTGCTCCTTTTCATAGATAATTCATTTAGCTGATTTTGCAGATAAAATGTTCATAAACCCAAGTTTTTCCCCAATAATACTTTTATGTATTATACAAATAAAACTCATATGAAGCAACAATGCATTAATTAATAATGTTCGAATATTCTGAATTTCCTCATAAGTCCTATTGTAAGGGGTTTATTATAATCTACTTCTAAGCTTTACATATGAAAGGATCTAGATGCTTGCCAAGGTATCCTTAATGGGGTGTTCTCTAGTCTACAGTTATTTCCTCTATAACCTTGGATAATTTGCTTACCTTCTCAGAGCTTCAATTTTCTCATTAGTGAAATGGGAGTAATTACTACATCAGAAAGGTATTGAGAGGATTAAAGGAGCTCATGTAGGTAAAGATCCTAGAATAATCCCTAGCATATGGTACAAATATAATCAGTGCTGGTTCCCTTCTTTCTTTGGTATATTTCCTTCTTTAAAATAGGAGATGGGTCATGTGTCAAGAATGAGCAGATCGGGTTCTCATTTTTCTATATTGCTGGGCAGAGAATAGAGGGAATCCCTGTCCCTGCGCAGCAAATATCCACTGTCCTTAAGTTTATTTTCAGTGTGGGAGAGGAAGGTAGAAATTCAGTAGTGAATGATGGGATAGCAATAAAATATTCCATTGCCCCTTAACTACTGGGAAATGGCGCCTCTACATATCTTAGTTAGGAGACACAAAATTAAATTCCTTGTTTTTGTAGTCGATAAATTCTATTATATGTAGTATTCTTTATAAACACTAAGAATTTGGACTACAAATGACTATAAATATCTTTAAATATTCAAATTATGAATTTAACCTGTTTCTTAATGTAAATTTTAATTATTCTTATGTCTGGCTTAACATGGGTTAATAACCATTGGGAAAATGAGATGCTGCAATATTTTTGCATTCGAGTTTTAGATGTTTTCTTTACTAGAATTTCCCTTTCTTTCCCACTCTGTTATTTTTTATCCATCTGCCTCTTTCCCCCAAACACATATCTGTCCCTGAGCGCGCGCGCGCGCGCACACACACACACACACACACACACACCTGTCTTTCTTTTATTCCATTCTTTCATGTCACTGATTTTACAGAATCTATGCTTAGGCAGTCTGGACAGCCACAATCTAAAGACAGATTCCATCAAGCTCCTATCTGTTAGAACCTGCAGTGCTTGCATTTGGATTCGATATCTAACAATAATGTGGTATTTTATAAACATTAGTGAGGATGATTTTGCACTGGTCAGCAAAGGTAAAAAAATAGGTGCTTTGGGAAAACAAATAAAAAAGGAATTGGATCTGTCTCAATAAATTGCACAAATTGTAAATATCCCAAAGACGCAGCCACTAACTCTGGCATAGGAAAATAAAGCTGACAATTACACTTTGGAATGAATAGGTGAGTAATACGATGGCTAAAAATTTTCTTTACAATCATTTTTTATTAAGTGCAGCACTGCATTTGTTTATTAAACAAAGTTTCTGTTTCATCTGCCTGTTCAATTCTTCAGATACTATTTTAATAGAGTCAATTAAGATTTACATTCAAGTCATGATTTTTTCCCCATTCTGGTTTGAGTCTACAGATATACTTGTTCCATCAATTTAAACATAATTATAGAATAATCTTTCACAAATATTACAGTTAATAGCATTGGGGCATTTATAAACTCTAGTCCTTAATTTATGCACATTAAAATTTCATTTGAAATGAAAGAATGTCGAATAGTCAAGTATATTTTTAAGTCATCCTATAATGTTTCTAACACAGTTTGCACCAAAGCCCTAGAATTGGCCATGGTTGGTTGGGATTGCATGACCTGGACAAAGTCAGAAGTCACTTGAGACGAATTATTACTGCCTTTAACAAAGTAAAACTTAGTTTGATTATGCACTACACATTCCTCTTTGGTTTTAGAGATCAGAACCTGACATTTCACTCAGGCTAGGATCTGAACAGAGTTTTGTCTAACGGGAAAACTGACAGTCCTTTTAAGTTTTACAGGTATATGTTGTAATGCAGAAACTCTATGTACAGAAATATGCCATTACAAAATTGATAATCCTGGGCATTGTTCTGACATGAATTAACTGAATTACCACATCAGAGAATTTCTGTTTCCTTATTGAAGAGAGGGACCTAAAAATCTTCTGCTTAAATCAGCATGTAGGGCAAATTGTCTATTACTTTATTTACAGCTGTATACGTTCCAACAAATGGGGATGGAGCAAAATAAATTTATTGCTGTATTTTGAGAGGCTGTCTCTTATTTTTGAATCTTTCCCAATGTGTATTCTACATCAAACCCTTTTATTTCTTTGTGTCAGAGCTTTCCACAAATTATAATGAAATGCAGTCTCATAAACCAAAAAGAAGAAAGGTTGTTCTGTTTTAGGATGTTAGGATGGAAAGAATGTAGAACTTACAATTTGAAACAGTGTGGTTTGCTTGATTAAAATGTCTTTCATTTCATTTATGCCTTTAAAATAATGTTTAAAATATTAGAAAAAAACTTAGAAAACTTTGCACAATATTGACTTTTAATATTAATTTGGTTTCCTTTTCAGTATATTATTTTTAACAATGTGGCATTTACAGAAGTAATTTGATTACATGTGTGGGACTAGATGTTTTCAAGGCTCACATATCTAGTTTCATGATTAAAATCAAGGAATAATTAAATTCAATAAACATTGTGTTAATATCTTTTTAGAAATGCATTTATGTCTGCAAAATAAGATTCCACTATCTATCTGTCTGTCTATCTATCTATCTATCTATCTATCTATCTATCTATCTATCTATCTATCTACCTACCTACCTTTCTCTAAAAACATCCTAGAGTAGCTCTGCAACTTGGTAAAAATATTTTAACTTCATATGCTATGAATTTTATTTTCTTTTTATTAACTACACATGTAATTAGATTTTTTTCTTTCCAAATCATCTTTCCAAATTATATTATCATTTTCTCTGGAACACTGATTTTGTATTGTTAAGTGAAAGAACCAAATCACAACTCTTATGTACTTAATGTACTTAATTGTAATATCATTTATTGATACGTGACCATATATCCTATCTAGTCCAGGACAGCTTCAGTTTACATTTTTTGTTCAGCCTTAATTATCAATTATTTACCTACTCCCCTATAAAAACGTCCTAGTTTCAATGACAGGATCACCTATGTGGGGCCTGTTAGGAACTCATCAAAGGGGGTAAGATTTATATATTTATGACAGAAATCCTTCTTCTTTCTCCTTTTGCAATTTTTCTCAAGTTTCTTCTTCATAACTACCCTTCCTGTCTACTTCCAGCTGTGAATAAACATAGACATAGATAAACATTGTTGATGCATGACCTTTGCCCAGATGTGATGGTAGGTAGATGACATTGCATTGAGCAAATGAAGAAACTGCAGCCTGGATCAGCACTCACTTAAGAGGAAAGATCATTTCTCCTTTCTTGCTATTTAGCCAAGCATTTACTGTGGGGATTTTCAAAGACCTAGTATTAGGGTTTCTGTCAGAAAGTTGATGGTCATACACACATATCTGGAAAGCAAATAGTTTGAAGTCAAAGGGCATAACTCATTGCATTTATTCCATACATGTTGTTAATTTAAGGTGTGTTTTCCATTTCAAAAGGTCAGGGAATATCAATTTGATAGCTCATTCTTGTTATACCTAATATTTTCTTTACTCTACATGCAAACACATCCAACAGCCCAAAAGGGGCAAAGGAAAATCATGTAAATTGCCTGATCTTTGTTCAGTGCAAAAGCTGAGTTTAGCAGCTCCGCTCACCCAACTTCATAGGGAAATTAAACATCACAGAAAACTTTGCCCTGCTGAATAGTCTTTCTGGTCATACTATTGGATAGCAAGAGAGATAAAAATGAGCTACGAGGGCTGAGAGTGGAGATCATACATGTTCTGGCAATTCAAGCCCCTTATTTTGGGGTTACCTCCAGTGATTTGCTGGTGCTGGCTCAGCCTGGCTTGGGAGAGCACATAGTGAACACCTTTTTCCAACATGTTTTCTTGAGGAGTCAGTTAACCATTTGCCAGCACAACAGTAGTCACCTCTCTGAGTAATCTAAATGTACTAATTATTTTAATCCATCATGTAGTGTGTGTGACTGATAATTTGTATTTAATAGTGGGAGAAGATACCGATATATTGTCCAGTTTTGGTTGTGTATATTTTCCTTTGCACAAATTGAATCAGCCCATTTCTATTTTTTGGCATCTTACTTTCCTGACTTATTAATATATCTTGGGAGATCTTCCCAAGTTAACACGTACAAATCTACTTCATTTTGTGTTAACAGCTACATTACAACCCATTGTACCAAAGTTTATTTACCCAGATCCCTCTAGATGAAAAAAGTTTCCAGTTTTTAGCTATAATAAAGAATGCTGCATTGACCATTTGTTTACACTTGCACCTTTGTATAAACCACTCTTATATACAGGTAGAGGAAAATAGATGAGTCAAACTGTAGGTGCATTTTAAATTTGGATAAATATTCTTAATTTGCACTCATATTTTAAGGGTACAATTTGGCATCATTTGCAGTATCATTTAAATTGCAATTTTCTTTTCTTCCTTTATGACAGGCTTAATCAGATTTAAGAATGCACTGCTAGGCATGTCCTTTTCCATCCTCCTTTCAAGGAGATATTTCTAATAGAAATATAACAAAGATTTAAAAAAAGTCAGTGTTCCTTTAAATTTCAGCAAATAGTTAGGAAGTGCCTGCCTATGTTCTAGAGACTCAATAGTTTAATAAGACAGACCAGTTTCATGACTTCCTGTAGCCTATGCTCTGATAGGAAAGCTGAGGCAAATACTGTCAAGTATACCTGATAATCACTCGCTCCAAGTATTTGTTAGGTAATTCCTTCCATCACAGCCTCGTCTACTTTTCTCAATTTGTTGTTCTAAACCAGTGGCATTCAGATATGATCCCATCCTTCACCAACCCGGGAATTATGTATTGCGTCTCATTTCCTGTTTTTTGGTTTTTGTTACTTTCCTCACTTTTTACATAGCACATCCTCTAATAGCTTCTTATAGAAGCTCTAATAGAAAAGTGCGTTGAAAATATGTTTTTTGACATGGCTATATTAAGATGTCATTATTCTTCATACTTTCGATATTTCAGCTTGATTATGAATTCTGATTGGAAATACATTTCTCTTAAAATTTTAAAGGATTTTTTCTATTATTTTCTAGTTTTCATTGTTGCTATTGAGCAATCTGTTAGTATATGGGCTGCATTTTCTCTCTTAAATGTTAAGGTTTTTTTTTATCATAAGCATTCTGTAATTTCAAAATGAGATGTCTTAGAGTGGATTTTTTTTCATTCATTTTTGCAGAGCATTTGGTAAGTCGTTTCAATCTGGAAACTCATATGTTTTAGTTCTAGGAGCTGGAGTACCAAGAGTGGGTCACTGGGGCCGTCTTCCTCAGTGCAGGCAACAAGGAATGGTCTGAAGAGAATTTTTAAATCATATTAAAACTTACTAAAAGATACTCTTATTTTGACTACAGAGTGCCAGCAATTCTCCACCCAAATTTCTTATTATTTAAAGTTCTCAACAACCGCTAGGATTACTGAGTTTTAATAATATATATGTAAACTTCAAATTAGCACATGCTGTATTACTGATCCCATATTAAATATTGTATTATGCATAAAAATTAATGTGGAGAACTCTCAGTTATACAGTTAGCTCCCTCCCTCCTGACACAGCACACTCATTTGAGATAAGTTCATAATACTTCAGAATCATTTGAGCTCTCTTTGGGTGTAGTTTCTGTTTTCAGTCCCTATTGTACTACATTTTCCTGGATTTGCATATAAGATTCAAAATAAATAATGATAGCATAGTGATTATAAAAATGAAGAAATTTAATTTTAATTACCTCAATTCTATCATTCTATGTGACCACTGGAGTATAGAATTTTGTTCTTGTTTTATGGAAGACAGCTATCTCTATATATGTTTTCCACAAAATATAATAAATATACATGCACTATCCCTAGAGTAGTATACATATATTATATATAAATATATAAAAATAACAAATATATATCTTCCATAAAACATAATATATGTATACTGCTCTAGGGATAGTGCATGTATATGTGTGTGTGTGTGTGTGTGTATCTTGGTTGCAATTCAATCATGGCTCTGCCATTCTTTCAACATGTTCAAAATGTTGTTGACATCATCCTTCTGCTGAAACTTCCTTCCCCTTTCTCTGAACTTGTTTATCTATTTTTTTATTCTATTACTGTCAAGATATATATATGTGTATATATAGTCCATAAAATATTATATATACATATATGTATACATGCTACTCTATGGATAATAATTACAGTTTATTTTTCTTTTAAGTTTTCTTCTATTCCCTGTATTGTATCTATTTCATTAGTAATCCTTTCAGTTTGTATGATCTTGTTTCTCTTGTTCCTGTTTTATGTTTCTTAAATTATGCAGTGATTTTTGGTTTTTCATTCATGTTTAAGATTGGAGTGCTAAAAAGCCAATTTTAAGGTCTGCATAAATGAAGGAAACTTATTTCTTGGGGGGTCTGACAGAAAGATAATTGAATAAGAACCTAGCTGTTTTGTTTACGACTTCAGATTGTCATCTCTGTGGCCATTTCTCCTCATTTGATCAATTTCCCCAAAAGGAAATCTTAATTCTTAGCTTGTAGGAGTAGAGAAACAGAGAGGTGAAATGTCAGTCAGCTTTCTGAAAGATGCAGGTATGAAAAGTGTTGGTACATTTTTTGCCTCATGTCCCTAGGACCAAGACACTCTCTCATTCTAGATCTCCAGAAAGTCTGACTTCTGTCAGGCTGTGCATTTTGAGAAAGAGTAGATCTGAAGTCTATTTATACACATTCCCAATAATCTAACAAGTTTTAGCTCCATCTTCAACAGTAAGTTCTGAGTTCTGTGATGTCAATTGCCTTGGTTCTCATTGGCGTTCCCTCTTGTAGGCATTCAGGTCTCAGCATCCTTTGTTTTAGTTCAATCATGGTTCTTACATACTGTCAACATCTTCAAAATTTTGTGGACATAATCCTTCTGCTGAAATTTCCTTCCTCTTTCTCAGAACTTGTTTGAGAAATCATATATGTATGATTCTATTACTGTCAATTTATGGGTTATGATGAAAGAAAAGATAAATCTAAAACATTTTACCAAAGAGCTTTCTGATAACAGACGCTGGGAGCTGGAACTCAGCTTTTGGTGGGCATGGCCAGCATTTGGGAATGGGAGGGTAGGGGACGCTGTGGGAAACATGGTTTAAATACCAGGTACACATATTCCTTTCTGCACCCAACAGGGAATTTCTTTCCAAACCTCTTGAAATTCCCTGCAATTAAAAACTTTCTCCATTTAACTGAAAAACAAAATCTTCTCATGTCTTTAAATTTTCAAGTTTAATTTTTTTGTTATAAAAATTATACATGCTCACTTTAAGAAACTTGACAGTTAGAGAAAAATATAACCAGATATAGATTCTTGCACTCTTTGTTCTAAGGGTTTTTAGTTGCTGTGTTTGCATGATATACAATTTTTCATATAATTTTCTCAGGTTCACTTTGTTTAATATCCTCTTTATATTGTAAAATAAATACTAATACAAAAGAATGGATACATACAATTTAAAGCCATAAAATAAGCATTCATGGACCCACTTTATAGCTTTTATAGCTTATGAATTAGAACTTTTTTTTACTTTATTGGCCAGATTATAATCCCCTTGAAGCTGTATAATACTGGATATTTAAGTTTTGGCAGGTATTTTATTTACATTCACATGTATTATTTAATGTAATCTCCACAATAGCTGTATGAGATAGGTACTAATATTAGCCCGGTTTTGCAGGTTAGGAAACTGAGGCTTAGGAAGTTTAAGAATTTTGGCTAGTCAGTAAGTGGAAATATATGATTTATTTTTTATGTCGGGGTACAATCAGGAGACAAAACCATAAACTAGTTATTTGAACTTAGAGAAGTTAACATAAAGAGCTGTTATCTGGATAAGGTGTTTCCTAAGTAACTAACAGGGTAACAAGAGTGTTCTAAGGTATCAGGGAAATAACCCATGGAGGAAACAAGCACTACCCCTAGAACTGAGGAAGCAAAGGAAAGATGATGGAATCATTACAACCTGAAAACTTACGGAAAGGACTCTGTGGCTCTGAAACCCAGAACTCTGAGCAGAAGGCAATGCTCAGCTGGTTTCAATGGTTTTTATCATAAAGAATGAGTTTTGTTGGCCTGGTACCTAGAACTCTGAGGAGCAGATACCATCCAGGTGCTGTTTTCTCTGGAAGTATTTGTTGATGAGGCTGGTTTTGCATGTGTTAAAAAAAGTCAGGGCCACAATGACCTGAGAAAAATTCATCAGAATATCTGATCTCCCTATAAAGTGCTCAAATAATTTTCTGGGGTGACAAAAATAAGTCATAGCTGCTGTTTCAAATTATCCCCTAAATTAACACATGATTAGCTAAATGCATTTTGTGCTTATTCAATTGCCCTGTATTGCCATGTTTAAAGGCTGTTTACTATTGAAATAATTAGATGTATGGGGGATTTTCCCTATTGCAAGTCTTTTGGTATATAGTGACTTGTATCTATTAACTAACTCATACAGTGACAAAGAGCCCCCCCACAAAATTTAAAGTGGCTTCTTTTACTTTATATTTCCTCATCTAATTCAAATTTTGAATCCATAATAAGTACAACCTGAGAATCTAGATGAAGAGTTTATTTTATATATAAAGATCTTGCCTCACCTTCGATAATTGTTCTTTGTTGACTTAGAGAAGCATAGCTCCTTTGACTTTCTGTTTGGTCTCTCGGGACTAAGCTCTACAGGGATTACTTGAACTCTCAGGTTCAGAGATCAAGTGGATATTGCCTGTAAATACAGAATGACATGGAACAATGGGGTCTTTGAGTCTTACCAGGAAGAGTCTTGAGCTCAGAATTATTCTATTCCCAACAAGCCCCTTGAGAGACCACCTAAGATGGCACAGTGACCTAGTGCAGTGCTCTGTAGAACAGAGACACTGGTTCATTGCTTTAAAAGAGAGTAATTATAAAAAACTACCCAATATCACAAAATCTTTAGAAAATAGCATTTCGCTGAAGAAGAGATCTGAATACCATGTATGTTTATATAATATCAGAGTTTAAATAATACCTTTCATCCCTCAAACTAAAAATAATGCTTTTTACAAAGATCTTTTACATATATATATGTGTATACACAGACAGAGTTCATATTGTTCGAAATAAAAATATCTTAATAAACATATTTTCTAGTTCAGAATTTATCATCTTATTTTCCCCTTTTTGGACTTCTTGTTTCATCAATGACCAGTACTGGATCAATGCCAGGTCCAAGGTTGGCACCTAATAAATATTTGATTGATAGGTGGATTGATTGATTCAGGCAACCAAGAAAAACAATGGCTAACATGGCTTCACTTGAAAAGTCCCTCAAATAAGACAATCCATGTCTTTAATATCAGTTTTTAGCTCCAATTAAAAAATATCAAGCTTACTGAAGGGTAAGATTATTTCTGGTTCAAAGGAAGTTATGATTTTATAAATAGCACCTCATTCCAAAAATTACTCAAAGAAAAGCAGAGTGATTTGGTTTGCCCTATTCATTAAGTAGCCATCAAGATGAATTTCTACATTGGCTCACTAGATAAATTGTTATTTGCTAAAAAGGTTTTTTAAAAGAAAATTGAGGTTGAAATGAGAATTGTATACAAAAACGAATCTTGCTTTATTATTGCACTTATATATTTAGTACAAATAGCTAGTATGGCTCATAGAAATCTACATTAGGAGACTGTTTTTAAGTATTCAATAAATTATCCAGAATTGGAATTTAAGATTAAACTTTATAAATTAACAAATTGTATAAAATAAGAATGTGTAACAAGCAAAAGGAATGATAGAAAATGAAAGCTGTATTTTCTATAATGAAAAAATACATGCATAAATTGATTGGATTTGCTTGGTCTCTTCCAGCTGGTGCCAGCACATGTCATATTATGATGATGTGCTGTAATGAAAACTTTAGAATATTTGGGACATTCACCTAGGGCTCTCTCCTCTCCATCCTTTACATAATTCTGATTTTGTCTTAGTCTGCCGTTAGTCCTCTGGACTTGATTTTGGTAGACATATGAACAAGACACTCATTTTGCAGGGACAGACATTCTCTAAAAGATTTTAATCTAGGGAAAGATCAGGACAAGATTAGCATTTTAGAAAGATTCGTCTTGTTGCAATTAGGAAGTGTATACTAGGGGTAGACTGAAGTCAGTTAAAAGTTACTGTAATGTTAGAGGTCATAGGGACTTGGCCTATGGTGGTAGAGAAGGAATGGACAAAACGAGATGAAGAGATTGTAAGTTAAAGTATTTACAAAACTGGGTTACCAAATAGAAATAGGAAGTGAAAAAGAAGATTCTAAAGTGACTAAGGATTCTATGACAAATATAAATAGACATTTTGTTTGCTTATTTTTACCTGTTTTGTACATTGATATACCTATTCTAGGTGCTCAGAATGGTGTCTGGCCTGTAGAAAACACTCAATAAATATTTACTGAAAGAATAAATAACTGAATAGGTGACCTAGGTAAAACTAGCTAGATGGTGGTGCTATAAATGGAGAGGTATAAAAGCAGAAACAGGGTGAGGATGTGAGAAAAATGGAATGTGTAATTTTAGAAATCTTAAGTTTTTAGCAATTTGGAAATAATAATTTAGAAATTCTTTCTGGGCTTTTGGATAAACAGCTTTAAACCACATGACAAATAAAAGTTTGAGCTGAAAAATTGGGGGATTATTAGCATATAGGCTGGGTTAAAGTGGTGACTATGATTCAGATTATCTTGGAAAAATACAGTGACTAGGAAGAGCCAAGAGCTGAGGGTAAATCTTTAAGGAATGCTAATATTTATGGAGTGTTTAGGGGAAAAGGAAGTTACTAATGAGAGCAAGTGTCCCAAGAAAGTAAGAACACTGGGGTGCATGATGTTGTAGAGATTCAAGGTAAAAGGCTTTCAAAAAGGCAAAGCTGAACAATAGTGTTCAATGCCCAAGATAGAAACAGCAAAATTTGCTATATATATGGCAATTAGGAGGTTCGTTCATCTACTCTTTCATCTTGATTCATTTAATGAGCCGGCATTTTTTACTACGTACCAGGCAGGCATTTAGTTCAGCATTTTGCTAGGGAAGGATTGGGGTGACAATATTATTATACAAGACAGATGTGCTAATGCACTCAAAGATTTTGCAGTCTAGTAAAGACAGGATAAAATAATGAGTAGTGAAAAAATATAAACAAAAAATGAGTAGTGAAATGCATTAATGACAATATTTGTTTTATTTCTAAAACTTATGAAAGAATACATGTAGTAAGAAAAAGTATGAAACAATAGAGTTCTGAAGGGATAGAGAGGTCAGGTACAACAGATAGGAAGATAAATGATATTTTCTTTTGGGAGGTAACTTTTAAGCTGGGTGTTGAAGCATGGAAAGAGCCAGCCACGTGAAGATCAGGTGATAGGGCATTCTGAGATGAGGGAAAAATTAGTGCAAAGACCCTAGGAATGTGCTCGGTGAGTTGGGTAGGAGCACTGTAGACTAGGGAGCAGATGATGGGAGAGGAGGTCAGGAGCAGGTTGGGACTCCACCACGTAGAGATACATATGTCAGGTTAAGAAATGTGAGTTTTATTCCAAGTGCAAGAGGACCTGGGAGTAAAGTTCAGTTTTTATAACATTTTAAACATGATCTCAGACTATCCTGAAAAAAGCTTATAGAGGGTGCAAGTTTGGAACTGAGGAGTCTGGTTAGAAAATGGTGCTGTTGTCTAGGTGAGATGGTAGTAGATTGGACCAAGGTCTTCATGGGGAAGGATAGCAATGAATACATTTGAGCTCTATTTTGTAACAGAGTTCACAAGATGAATAAATGGCGACTGGGGGCAGGATTGAGTTCAAACAATTTGCCAGATTTTTGAAAGCACATTTTCAACTGCTCAATTTATAAAGCATTAAAAAGTAACCAGGAGGCAGAGTGCATGCCTGGTCTGGGCAAGAGTTTCAAAATAGAGACCAAGGAAACACAATGGAGGCCATGGAGATGGCTGAAGAAGAGGTGAAACTGCTGCTTCTAAGAAACAAGCTAACCAACTGCACGTGGTGGTGGAGGGTCATCATCATGAATGGTTGAATGGATAAATACCTCCCTGCACATCTACCCAGCCAATTCCAACATAAAATAAATACTGTAATGGTCTTTCTTCAACCTCACACATGAATATTTGAGGGACACTGGAAAACACTGTATTGCCACTTAGTACTATTATACAAATCTATGGTTTAAGACATCTATTTGACCCCATCTCTGCTCAGGAGTGTTTTTCTTGGTCAGCTCCCTCTCTCATTTTCTTCAGACTATTCCAAAAACTCTCCTATTTTCTTAATCTCCCTACTCAACTTTCTTTGCTCTTGTTGTTGAAGATCCACACCTAAGGCCTTCAGGTCTAATGCTGGTAAATTTCTCACCTCACTAATTATAAAATTATCTGTAGCAGACACATTATCTCATCCTTCCCTATAGTCTCAGAGGCTAATATGTTCTTTCTCTTGTTCAAAGTAGCATCTCAATTTTGTCCTTAACTCTTCCGCCTCCTGTTCTCTTTCAGATATTTTCCAACTGTCATCTCCTCTCCCTTCTATCTTTAAAGGCCAGTCTCTGCCTGCCCGTTTTCTTCAAACAATAATCATGAGAAGCCTTTCTCATCAATGGTAACAACCTCTTCCCTTAAGTCAATTAATTGTCTCAATACTCACCTACAAATTTTGAGAGACATCTGTACTCACTTCATCCACAGCCTGCTGCACTTTTTTTCCTGCTCATAACCACAGCTAGTCTTCATACAATCAATAGGGGTTCCCAACTGTCAAATGTAATATAGTAGTTTGTAGCCTTTATTCTATATTTTCTCTTTATTTGTTGCAAATGCTTGACTCCACAGACCATCTCCCTGTAATTTGAAACTATTGCAGTCTTTGTATTCTATGCCACATTATCAAAATTTTCAGGTTCTCTTTAGGCACCTCACTTTTAGTATGTCCATCAAATGTTGATGCTCCCAACCTTAAATCATGTTTCTTTTTAAATTTTACATATTATCTTTGGGTTACTTTGTGTAATCTCAGAGATACGCTAATTAACTTCCAACTCATATATAATCTACTCCCTTAATGTTTACAATTTCAATGGGTCTTACTGTCTTAATATACATTAATTTCATACTCATTGTATATGAACATAACATCTTGTATAATAAACCTGCTGTCTCCTATATATGGATACTATCTCAACTGATGGTCTTTCCAGTGATATTAGAGAGCGACTCTTGATTTCTTCCCTTTTCACTCACGGCATGCAGGAATTTCTACTACTTATGTCTTGGCATTGTCGCCTTCTTCCCACCCCCATGACCACAAGTCTAGGTCAGGCCTTTACTATCTCCAGCTAGAGGAAGAGCACCCTATGATTCTTATGTCTAGTCTTTCTCACTTTCTTCCTTTGCCTGGATGGTCTATTTCATCCCCAGCGTTCCCCAACACCCAGAGCATACCTAATCCGTGACTTACACATCAGAGCTTTTCCTTTTTTTTCCCCCAGGCTTACATTTTAATGGGAAAACAAGATAATAAATGAAGAAATAAACAAAGGAACAAATGAACTAGAAAAAAATAGCTAGTGGTAAGTGATATCACACAATTACATCAGAACAGGGGAGGGGGTGGTAGAATTAGTTAGGGCCTGAACAATGGCTTTACTTTTGATGCTGAAGGATGGTCTTTCCTTTTTTAATTATACTTTAAGTTCTAGGGTACATGTGCACAACATGCAGGTTTGATATATAGGTATACATATGCCATGTTGGTTTGCTGCACCCATCAACCCATCATCTGCATTAGGTATTTCTCCTAATGCTATTCCTCCCCCAGCCCCCCACCCCATGACAGGCCCCGGTGTGTAATGTTCCCCACCCTGTGTCCAAGTGATCTCATTGTTCAATTCCCACCTGAGTGAGAACATGTGGTGTTTGGTTTCCTGTCCTTGTAATAGTTTGCTGAGAATGATGGTTTCCAGCTTCATCCATGTCCCTTCAAAGGACATGAACTCATCCTTTTTTACGGCTGCAGAATATTCCATGGTGTATATGTGCCACATTTCCTTAATCCAGTCTATCATTGGTGGACATTCAGGTTGATTCCAATTCTTTGCTATTGTGAATAGTGCCACAATAAACATAAATGTGCATGTGTCTTTTTAGTAGCATGATTTATAATCCTTTGGGTATATACCCAGTAATGGGATCGCTGGGTCAAATGGTAATTCTAGTTCTAGATCCTTGAGGAATCACCACACTGTCTTACACAATGCTTGAACTAATTTACACTCCCACCAACAGTGTAAAAGCATTCCTATTTCTCCACATCCTCCCCAGCATCTGTTGTTTCATGACTTTTTAATGATTGCCATTCTAACTGGTGTGAGATAGTGTCTCATTGTGGTTTTGATTTGCATTTCTCTGATGACCAGTGATGATGACCATTTTATCATGTGTCTGTTGGCTGCATAGATGTATTCTTTTGAGAAGTGTCTGTTCATATGCTTTGCCCACTTTTTGATGGGTTTGTTTGTTTATTTTTTGTAAATTTGTTTGAGTTCTTTGTAGATTCTGGATATTAGCCCTTTGCCAGATGGGTAGATTGCAAAAATTTTCTCCCATTCTCTAGGTTGCCTGATCACTCTGATGGTAGTTGCTTTTGCTGTTCAGAAGTTCCTTAGTTTAATTAGATCCCATTTGGCTATTTTGGCCATTGCTTTTGGTGTTTCAGACATGAAGTCCTTGCCCATGCCTATGTCCTGAATGGTATTGCCTAGGTTTTCTTCTAGGGATTTTATGGTTTTAGGTCTGACATTTAAGTCGTTAATCCATCTTGAATTAATTTTTGTATAAGGTGTAAGGAAGGGATCCATTTTTGGCTTTCTACATATGGCTAGCCAGTTTTCCCAGTACCATTTATTAAATAGGGAATCCTTTCCCCATCTCTTGTTTTTGTCAGGTTTGTCAAAGATCAGATGGTTGTAGTTGTGTGGTGTTATTTCTGAGGGCTCTGTTCTGTTTCATTGGTCTATATCTCTGTTTTGGTACCAGTACCATGCTGTTTGGATTACTGCAGCCTTGTAGTATAGTTTGAAGGCAGGTAGCATGGTACCTCCAGTTTTTTCTTTTTGCTTAGGATTGTCTTGGCAATGTGGCCTCTTTTTTGGTTCCATATGAACTTTAAAGTAGTTTTTTCCAATGCTGTGAAGAAAGTCACTGGTAACTTGATGGAGATGGCATTGAATCTATAAATTACTTAGGGCATTTACTTAGGGCATTATGGCCATTTTCATGATATTGATTCTTCCTATCCATGAGCATGGAATGTTCTTCCATTTGTTTGCATCCTCTTTTATTTCATTGAGCAGTGGTTTGCAGTTCTCCTTGAAGAGGTTCTTCACACCCCTTGTAAGTTGGATTCCAAGGTATTTTATTCTCTTTGAAGCAATTGTGAATGGGAGTTCACTTATGATTTGGCTCTCCGTTTGTCTGTTATTGGTGTATAGGAACACTTGTGATTTTTGCACATTGATTTTGTATCCTGAGACTTTGCTAAAGTTGCTTATCAGTTTAAGGAGATTTTGGGCTGAGATGATGGGGTTTTCTAAATATACAATCATGTCATCTGCAAACAGGGGCAGTTTGACTTCCTCTTTTCCCAACTGAATACCTTTATTTCTTTCTCTTGCCTGGTTGTCCTGGCCAGAACTTCCAACACTATGTTGAATAGGAGTGGTGAGAGAGGGCATCCTTGTCTTGTGCTGGTTTTCAGTATTTTTTTGCCCATTCAGTATTATATTGGCTGTGGGTTTGTCATAAATAGCTCTTATTATTTTCAGATACGTTCCATCAATACCTAGTTTATTGAGAGTTTTTAGCATGAAGGCTGTTGAATTTTGTCGAAGGTCTTTTCTGCATCTATTGAGATAATCATATGGTTTTTGTCATTGGTTCTGTTTAACACATCAGAGCTTTTACGGCTCCCTGTGGTTTGACCCAGGCCTCTGATTGTACCTTTGTATTTTGCAACTCTCTCCCTTACTCTCTATGCTGCCACAATCTCAGCTGCCTGTGTTCCTCACAGTGGGTACTCTACCATTGTTGCTTATGTTTTTCCACTGTTTAAGAAACTACTTCCTACTCTTTGTATAGGTCAGAGTTCTAACATCATCTCCAAGACAATTTTTCATACTTTCCTATAATATTCCAGATTTGTTGGTGCCTCTTCTCTGTATTTCCCACAAAAAAATTTCTACCCTCTGAAGAATCGTATTTCATTTTTCACCATATGATAAATATGTAATACACACATTACACACACACTTGCACATACATATTTCCCGCATCAGAGTGGAAGGACCTTGAGAGTCGGAGTTGCACATTTTCCCTAGAAATTTGCATAATGCAAGAGACTCAAAAATATTAATTCAATAGACACACCAATAAATGAATGTATATTTATGTTTGCTAGGGCTCTGGGAAAATAATCTGTCAAAAATACCAGCAAAAACAAAAATATTTTCTACGTACTAACTGATCTTTGTCCTTTCACAATTAGAGGCTTTTCTTTTTAGCTTATACTCTTATTTCATGCTAAGAGCCTCATGGGTGCCATAGGTACTTAAGGTCAGAAGGAAGAGAAGCTGGGGAAAGGAGGTGCCCACCTGGAAGGCTGTGGCTCTTTGGAGATGTGTGCCAGTCCTAAAAGCAACAACACTGGAGGAAGAAAGTATTTGTTAAATCCCAGTGTTTGTGAAAGTATGATAGGTAATGCATGTTCTCACTGGGTGAATTGAAAGGACTTCAAGACCCCAATCATACCTCCTCCTAGACAATTGTCTTCCTATCTATTTTATCTAGGCCGCAAGTTTCAAGACTATTATTTGTTTCTTTTTGATTGTTAGCTGTTGCACATTAAATTTTAAACATCCCAAAAGAAATGCAATGCTCTACTTCTCTCTCACTGCTTCTAGGGCTTTCCATAGATATGTGGATTCAATGACAGGTCAATAAAAAGATGTCTCACAGACAAGTGGAGACTGACTGACTGACTGACCGACCGTAGGATCAGATTGTGCAAGTTTGCAGGAGAGGGATAAGTGGGCCTGAGAGTAAGAAGCATATAGCAGAGCTGAGTACCTGCACATAAGAAATATATGCATACGTATCTGGGATGAAAAAGAGATCCTCAGTCTAAAAACGTTTAGTCTTAAGTGTCTACACAAATCAATAAAATATGTTTAGCCTGTGCTAACTAATGTTTTCACAGAGACTCTAGTGTTCTCTCTCTTTCTGAGTCCCCAACCCTACTATCAATGGCACTAATGTCATGTATTCTGTCTATTAAATTTAGAAAAGAGTTGTTCTGTTTACCTGCATGAAAAATTCATTGCTCCCTGTACTGTAAGTGGCTTTGTGTTTAATACAGGTATATCTTACTTGTCAAATCGCTTTTGGGGTTAAGAAATTTTTTTAATTCCCTGCTTTTATTTATTATCTTATTACATTTTTAACTGTTGATGTTTATTTTTTATTTGACATTCAATGAATTTTCTCTGGGTCTGCCTTTTTAGTACTGGCTGATGTTTTATAACATATTGATTCCCAATATTTTAAACTGACCCACTGTTGATATGAGGATCACACTGGGAAGTAAGATGTTTACATCTCACTATGAATAGCAGATAAATGAAATAATAAAGGTTGTCAAAAGCTGAGAAATAAAGTAAGCCAGGTTCTTGTTTGCTGTCAAGAATATATTGCTAGGGAGCTTAGAACCAGCTAACTTCATAATGCACAGAGTGCAGTGGTTCTGGGCAGAAGGCTACTCTTTTAAACATTTGAAGTATCGAAGAAAAATTTTACAAAAAATAGTATTCAAAATGAATGTTTTAGATTTGTCCATCATGAAGTACTTTATTGAAAATAAAATCCTTATGATATCAGACTCTAGAGACGGACTGTTTCAGTTCATATCCTCTCTCTGCTCCTTCCTAGTTCTGTGGCCTGACCTTGAACAAGTCATTTACCCTGCCAGTGCCTTGAGTTCCTCAGATATAAAATGCAAATAATAATAATGCATCTATGATTGTTACGGGGAGCAATAGAGATAATGCATGCAAGCATTTAGAACATTGTCCCATGCATAATGTGTGTAATAAATGTTAGCTATTGTTTCTGCTATTATAATTAGTTACAAAGGAATTGCCTATACACAATTCTGTAAGTAGAGGCATATATATTTAGCCTTATTTCTGTATTTTTATTTTGAAACAAGCAACACATTTAACTCATAGAATATTATTAATTGTCTACTTTCTCTGATTCAAGAAATGACTTATCAATTTCATCAATTTTTCCAGGCAAAGTAGAGTTCCCTCATTTGTTCTCTCAAAGGACTGAGCTCATACTATTTCATGGCACTTACTGCATTATATCCCAACTTGTCTGTCCTCATATCTATTCCTCCAAGTAGAATGTTGATCTTTTAAATGCAAGGGCAATATTTTATTCTTATTTTCACCTCCAGGACTGAGGAGAGGGCTTAGCAAAGAGTGCTTGAAATGAAATGGAATCTAGTATTTTGCCTAATTGGACTTACATTTTTCCTGACCTCTGTACGTATAATGAAGTATCATTTTTCAAGTTCTCTATGCACACAGAAGCCAAGTTTTTAAAATTCTGGTTTAATAGGACAACAAAGTTGGAAATTAAAAAATGGTTTGCATAGGTATGTTCTGTAACTCCTTTAAAGTACACACTGATTGCAATTCCAATCCTGGCCTGGACTGTGTAAACTTTTAACAAACATTTTGTATTCTAATTTCACAGAGAATCTATTTTTATGCCCTTCAAAATAGTTCTGAAATACAGGTTTTAAAAAAAGAACAAATAATTGACTGTGGTTTTTACTACTCTAAACCTATATGCCAAGAAATACTTTTGCTCCTAAGTATTCTACTAATTTAAATATCATACGATACACACTGACTTGGATAGTGGTCAGTGAGAAATCTGCTTGGAGTGCAAGTCATTCCCAAGGCATCAAAGTTGGTAAGTGAGAGAACCAGATCAAGCAAGTGATCTCACTACCGCAGATACTAATAAACAGTTTCAGCCAGAGACCACCCTATGCCACGATGAACCAAAAGAACTGTGAATTTGAACATAATTTCATACAAGAATTGACTGATGTTGACCTTAAGAAATTATTACTTGTGTACAATGTGCATTAGTTCCTATGACATTAGCTTAAAGCTCAAATATTCTCTTTCTATTTTTGGTGCTGAGCATGCTCCTATGTGGAAGGAAGAAAACATCCGTTATAGCTCTCCCTAAATTATTTCTTGGAGTTAGTCTTTGGCAAAGGCATATGTTAAAACTCATCTTACTTCAAAAGTGAAATGTTCCAACCAGCAGATATAGAATTTATCTGCATATCTGTGATGACCAGTTTTAAAGAGACTCATCTTCAACAAGAGGCAAGATATTCTACTTGTGTTTAGTAGCAGTTAATAAGCCCTAAAATAATAATAACTAATAGTAATTTTAAAACCTTTGGAGGTAATACAGGAAATCCGTATATATATATATTTGTGTGCATGTATATATATATAATAAAAATACATCAATACTGATTGTGCCTAGCTGAAGAATATATAGAAGTACATAATGTGTACATATTATATACATTGAGGTTGATAGCTAGTTAAATTCACGCTTGGCTTTATTCAGTGTTTGGTTGCCAGCTGCTTTTCTTTTGTACATTGTGATTAATTTCATTGTCACTAGATTTGATGTTTCTGAAGGAGTCTTTTTCTGAACCTAGTCAGGAACCAGGAAGGGAATTAGGAATCCAAGTTGTTGGAGCAGTCTCTATTGTAGTCTGATCTACTCACTCAAATTCTGTGGTCAGATAAAGACCATGAAAGAAGAATAAAAATAATGACAGCATTTTTTTGCTTTTCAAATGAAACTCCTTACAATAGTGCTGCAGTTTTCTGAAATATTTTATTTGTTCTGCATTAATATATATTTCTAAGCTCTTAAACTTTTGAGAAAATGAATTAAAAGGGATATGCTTTCTTGATTGATATGTGAGAAACCCCATAGAATGTGTAATACAAAAAGCTACATAGGCAAAATGTTTTATAAGCATGTTTAAAAGGGGAATCTATCAAGCCATTTCTATATGCTCCTGATTGCTGGCTTGTGTGCTGTGAAGAACAAAACTTCAACTCAAAATGCAAATCATACAGGAATCGTAAAAAGGCTCAACCCAACCCTGCTATCACAGCAATTAAGATTTTCAAAGTAAAATTATTTTCTTCCTTTTTCTCTTCTCTCTCTCTCTCTCTCTTTTTTAAAGGCAATTTAATGAGCTTAACAATTTTGGGATGCTTTTAGTTAAGGATGTTGCAGGTAAAATTTATGCCACATTTGTCAAAAAAAAAAAAAAATCCCTTTTTGGTACGTATTAAGTCCCTCCCTTAATTAAGCCTTCTGGGGTTTCAATGTGTTGATCTCATTTTAAACCAAGCTCAGCACAATTAGACACACTGAGGAGATGGGAGATAAGTGCTGTATATAAAAACATTTCAGACACAAATATTTCATCCTGCAAGGCCCCGATTTGCTCTTTCCATTTTTAAAAATCTGGGCTCAATAAAGAAAAAAATTGATTATTTTCAGCTTGTCATACATCTCATTTGGAGTGGGTCAGACCTCCCCATTCACAATTACAACTAGTTAATCTTATCATGGGAAAATTCAATTACATTTATCAAGGTTATTCCATAGATTCAAGCTATTGCTTTAAAAAATGGATTTTAGTGTTAGGAATGTTAGCATTGTGTGTTCCCTCAATTTTAAAATAAAAATAAAAAATAAATAATTAAATCTTGCCTTCACATCTATATTATTAATGTAGAGTTGTAATAAAGTAATATTTGACAGCTTTGTAAAAAGGATTATTAATACATAGATTATGGAAGTTTAGGAGGGAGGCTCATAACTGTTAATAGACTTCAATTCTCAGCCTACACTGACATTTTAAAAAATCTAGTTTCAAATTTGATAACAGATTACCAGCTAGGCTGGAAGCCAACCACCTGATTAAGGCAATTTAAATGCTTGCAAAGTGGTGAGATTAAAATCAAATAAGTGCCGATTTTTTTTCCTGCTTCACTTATCTTTCCCTGGATTCGTTCCTTAACTACCAGGTGGTGGAGGACTCTGGGTAATTTTCCTCTGCGCCAATTACCCCAGGATGGTTTTTAGGGTGAAGCAGAATAATTACTGCACTATCAATCCAAAATGGGCTGCTTAATGTGTTTAAGAGAGATTTTGAGCCTTAGCAGGGAGGCTGCCTGAAGCGTGCTCTGCTCGCGGTGCCAAAGCCCACTCGGCCTACTCGGATAGTTAACCGTTCAGTGAGAAGGCAGCACACACCCAAGGTGAAAGAAAACAAGAAAAACTCCTGGGAAGCTGTGGGAAAGTTAATGAGCTGCTTCCAACGTGTGGCAGGCTGCAGTCGCAGGTGGCTGACAAAGCTAGGCAGGTTAAGAAAATAATATTTATCATCCAGCTGCCAGGACTGTCTTTATCAAAACTCTTTCTAAAATCCATACAAGAAGAAGAAAAACGGGCTTGAAAAACATTTTTTGAAGAGAAACAAAAACAAAAAGCCCCAAGCAGCTGGGATTCAAATGCCCTATTCTTGCTGATGGGTTAGAAAGAAAGCGGGAGATAGCGATTGAATCTGACAGCAATTTTTCAACATTTTCCTGCAAACAAAATGGAAAAAGAAAAAACAACTAAATCAGATTATTTATTTAAAAATTAAAAGTAAGCTGCAACTTTGAAATGACACCACTAAATTCTATTTTGTAGCAACCTCAAATTAAGTAACGTGTTCCATCTGTTGAGCCTGCTCTGAATTTCCTTAATTATCATTATTTGAACGTAAATTTTGAGTTTTAGCCAGTTTGTCCAAAGAAGCACAATGCTAATTTAAAATAAAAATAAAGAAACCATTATCTGTAAGGGATTGCTGCTGTTTCCTCCATTTAGTTATTTCTTTATATCGTATTTAAATGATCTGTGCCTTCCTTGTGTTCAGTGTGGTAAGGGTTGCTTTTTTTAATTATTTAATCAAAGACTGATTTATGATTTAGCTTAACAGATGGTTTGTGATAATGTGAGTCAAAGTGTTTTATTTCAGAGAAATTCAGCATTTGAAATTTGTGTTTTATGCGTGTGTGTGTGCATGCACACACATGTGTGTGAAAGCGTTTCTGTTTTGTGGATCTGCATTCTATCTGTGTACGTATCTGAAAGAGCTTCTGAGTGCTGACCCCAGTAGGGTAATATTCCATATGAAACTGATTCATCAATGCAATCATTCCTGGCTCCTTACCTTGGTAATCAGTTTCATCTGCAAAGGGGAAAAAAAGATAAATGAGAATCAAGGGAAAGGCATGCTGTCCTGTGTTCTAACTACACATGTTAAACTACATGTTGGAAAGAATATCATGAACTTCATACTGGTTAGAAATGAACTCCTATCCATTCTGACAGATACTCTGGTTTATACAGAAAAAGTATTTTGTAAGGCTCACACACAATCCATTTAAGATTATCACATTAAACCATATTTACTTCAGAGGTCTGTAATAATTACATATGCACTTGAAAATCCCCAGGACTTTGGCTGCTGTGTCACAGATTTATACTCAAACATTTTCATTTGATGTGCAAAGTGAGAAGTACTCTTTAGTGGCAAGACAATTATCTGATTCTACTAATAAATGACTGCACTAGTAGTCATTTTTAATTGAACAATTATAGGATATTGCACTGTCAGTTGATTATAGAAGTCATTTCATAAATGTCAAAAATCTCTTTAAATGAATTATGAAGCTCCAAAATAACTCCGGCAATCAGCCAGCAATAACACAATAATCTGTTTACCCTGTTGTCAGCTGAACTCTTACCATTTCGTTGAGGGGAAGAGGCTAAGAGGAAAAGTGGAGCACAGTGTGGGGAGCCCCTTTTTGAGGATTATGCTTAGCTCCAGCTCAAGCAACCACCTAAGTTTTGATTAGCACAGATTTTGAGTGTTCTCAAGAGCCTGGCTATGTATAAACTGTATTACAAAATCAAAGTCATCCTGTAAAGACAAACATTACAGACGTGTATGTGTCTGCCATATGTGAAACATTTCAACATAAGTTGATCCGTGAGCCCTGTGTTAGAAACTATGGGACTGAACCAATGTTTACCAGGATTCTGCCCTTCCATTCACTGGCCCTGGTTCACTCACCACCTAAGTCCTTTCTAATTTTACTCCAGTGGAATCTTCTAAATGTTTCTTTAGCATCCATCAAATTTTATTTTAAAAACATACCCAGGAGAGATGTCATTCTTTATGTCACATAACAGAATGCTGCCCTGCTGTTTTTAATTTCTCATACTTTGCTTCTGGCATGGAATAAGTGTGGACGCATGTCTGGATATACTAATATTATATTTTCAACTGGTAAAAGTGAAACCAGAAATAAATTTTCACTTAAAGAGAAGCTGCACTGATAACAGAATCAAAGTTTCTAAGGTTGAGTGTGTGATTGTATTATAAAAATAAATATTTATATAACATGGCATATATATCCTTAAAAATATGTTCTAACTTTGAAAATCAAATTTTATTTAATACATAATTTTTGGTATGCCATCTTTTTATATTTATTGCTTTCCACTTAATAGCACTCTTCAGTATATTAGCTGTGCATTTATTTTTCCACCGTCTTCCAATAATGTGTTACAAGCAAAAATGTCCATGTTTGTTTCCAGATAAAGATACCATTTATAAATTTCTTTGTGAAATAAAACTTTGTAAAGTGAGAATTAAAATCATGATGTGCTATTTTATCAGTCTGGGATTACTTAGTTCAAGCTCTTTTGAATGGAATCTACTCACTAATTTTCCCTTAGAACCATCTGAGCAATCATAATTTTGCTGTCCCTCCCTTCATATATATGGAAGACACAGGATAATGCCTCATTTGTTGTTTTCCCATTGTACATTTTTCAGTGGACAGATTTCTTGGTTCCTAAACTGTTCTCTTGAGTTGCCTTCCTCAGCAGTTCTTTTATGGAGTGTATATTCCCAAATCTCTAAAGGAGATCAAAGAATCTATCAAAAAGTAAATTGTAATAGATTAAGAAAACACTAAGAACAGAGAAAGAAAAATTACTTAAAAACCTGTAAAACTTGCCTATAATACTTATGCATAGGATTAGACGACATTCGTATTTCCATCCAGACTGGAAAAGTAGCTGTCGTCATACAATTCTTTCATCATGGTTACTGCTGGCAGTGTAAGCAGAGAAAACTCAAAGGAGCAAAGAAAAATCTTGATAAAGCCTGTGTGGTGTCATGAGAGAGCTGAAAGAAGAAGAAAAGACAAAAATCACAATGTGTGGGTGTGTGCGAGTTTGAATGGACTCAGAACTGGCTGAATGGCTTTGCTGGTGACTGGGGTGATGACCTTAGATGACATGTTACTCACCTGACCTGTCCCTACATTTTCATCTTATGTTACATAAAATGACTACTGCCTCAGAAAATTTTTTTGAAATGGGTTCCTTGTTTCCTTGCATAGTTCTGGCAAGGTTTACACAAACTTAGATGAAAAACATAATGCCTAAAATACATTCCTGTTTACCCATAATAAAAGAGGGATATTCTTTTAACTGTTATGATTCCACATTATTTTCTCTACTTTCAAAGAAATGAAATAAATTAATATAGGATTTTATTGACTCTAAAACTTTGAGACACACTTATATATCACTAAGAAGAAAAAAAAATGCTCCCATCAACTGTAACTCACATTCCAAATAAAAGATACTAGAATCTGAAAAAATATAATCCTTAGCTTCCCTGAAACAAGGCAGTATAAAAATACTATATAAACTTAATGACATAAAAAGCATCATAGTTTTGAGGAATGCATTGAAGTCAACATTATCACCAGAAAATAAATTGTAACACTTTATATATATATTACCCTGTGGCCTTTTATATATATATATGTATATACATACATACACACTCATAATAAGTAATACTTTACAAGAAAAATACAATTAAGTATTATCTAAATTATGCTTCTGATCTCAAATTATAAATTATATTTTTCCTTATGCCATCAGATGACTTAACATTAAGAACACACACAAATGTATGCATATACACTTATATATGCATGTGTATACAATACAAATATATATGTATATATGCAAATATATATACCTTGTCACAGATTTTTGAAGGTAAACTTTAATGCAATAAACCAAGAGTTAGTACTTAGTTTAATACATCCTTACTGATAAATTGAATAAATAAAAATATAAAATGATTGGCACATAATAACTTACCAATTAGGAGACAAAATTGAAAAATTTGAATAGCTAATCTAAACACTATTTGCCTGCTTTTCTCCTTCACAAGACCTCTTTCTTCTTCTTCTTTTTTTTTTTTTGGTATTTGCTCCCTCCATTCCCATCCCCTCTCCATATAGTAATCTCCAAAAGGGCCCAAATTCATGCTTATTTCTATCAATATTATATTTCTAAATATGCCAATGAAGGAAACATTTGAAAGCATGGAGGGCAATAATGCACAATTTGTAAATGAACGTAATCACATAAAGTGTTTCCTTATAGTTTGAGCATTCAAGTATCAGCTGTTGATTCAGGAAACATCAGACTGCTGCAATCAAATGGTTATTATCTAACCCTTTCCCTAATCTCTTAAGGGCTGAAGAAAATGCATATATAGAAAAAGTTATTAAGAAAAAATAGCTAGGATAGATGAGATTTTAAAGTATTTGTTAGGAACTAAAATGCAATGAATTGTGTATTAAAGCAATGTTTGGAGAGCCTTCTGCATTATTTAAAACTACTAGAAAACATTTTCTCCCTAAAAATCCATTATTCAATATATTACTAATAAAACTGAAAGAATAATTAAGGGGACTGGACTGGTTATCTTTTCATTTTTGAATGTTTAGAAGCACAAGTGTATCATAGGCTGTCTTTCTAAGGCATTTTTTTTTTTTTAAGCAGCTATGATAAAAACAAAAAGAACACTTGATACATTCAGATAACTGGTCCAAACTGGGAAATGACTAGACTTGGCCTTGCTTTACCTTCCTTCTTCACTTTTTTCTGACCTTCTTCTCAGTTTGTCTGCGCTTCCCTTCACCCCCTACCATGCTCAGTCTTTCTGTTTTGGTATGCTGTCATATTCATCTTGCCTGGTAGTACCTCGTATTTCTGACTTATTTTTTTCTTTACGTACCATACTCTCTGTCCTAGATTCTGTGTTTTTAAAGCCTTCATTAAATATCTAAACTCTGCCAGCAAAAAAAATCCAAGATAATCTATGAGTGTGAATTAATTAATATATTACTCTTACAACAGCTTAGCATTTTAACAGTGAATTTATTAAGAATATGTGTGGTTTCTCTCAAAAAAAAAAAAAAAACACACTTAATGCTACTGTTTCAGGAACAGGGACAAACTAGTGGTTGGATAAGTTTGTCCCCAAACTGATTCCTTAATATTCTTATTTCTACTATGAGATCCACTCTAGTATTTCCAACTGTCTCCTGGACATTTTCATGTGCTATCTCCATTGTGCTGTCATTTCAAGTTTAACATATCTCCAAATAAACTCATTCTTCTGCTCCCAAAATCTTTTCTTCCTTTTGTGGAAGGTTAATTTCTTAATTAACAGCACTATTGCTTGCTTTTGTCTGCTGTGTCCCTTACTTACTTTCCTCTTCTGCAGCTATCACCCACTTTGAACTAAATCTTGTAGATTCATTGCAGAATTGTATCTTGAACCTGGTTCCTTCTACTTGCTCCCATGGACAATGACTTCATTTAGTCAAGTAACTTCCTTTAATAAATTATTGTAATAATCTTAATTTTGCCTGTGACTATTTTTTTCTTCACTGTGTGATGTGCTGTTGCCCATAATCTGTCACTATAAATCCCTCTTATAAATGCTAGTTCTGTGTATCACCACATTTGAAATTCAGCTTTCTCATTATTTTTTATTATGAGTCTAATCATTCAAGCATGGAGGTAAAAACAAAGCAGAACAAAACTTTCATTTCGAGACTTATATTTTCTTTCTAGCCTACCTCTTTGCAAATACCCCAACCAGCCCTTGTGTCAATCTTATAGGATGCTTGTCTTTCTCCAAATATGTACAGGTCTTCCTTTCATTCTAGCCTTCATAAGTCTTCTTGATTGCCTAGAATGCATTGCATTTACTGGACTGGCAATTTCTTATCTTGTAAGACTTATTTTAGATGCCATTTCCCCTGCAAAGGCTTTCCTGACTCTACCAGATAGTTGGCATCCCTAACTTAAGTGTTAATAATATTATATTTTCACTGGAAGTATGTTCCACCACAATCAAGTTCCACTCACCAGTGCAGACACTGAGCTTTCCTTTCTATACCATGGTGACAACTTTGTGGGAATTAATATCTCACTCTATGATTAGGAGTTACAAAAGTCCTGAATCATTGAAACACTGTGGGTATCCACACAGAAAACGTTTGATGGGGCTTAGTTCACTTGAGTCTTAGATTATTATGGAGGACAAGATAAAGAACATGTCCTTTAACTGGAGAAATGATAAGTGACACACAGTCTATTTTGAATGGAAAGCCTTTGCCTATAGCCGTGAGAAGTTCAGCGAAGAGTCTCAATTATGACTGTGGTCATAGACGTAGAAGATTTTATTTTTAAAAATGATATTGATCAAGGCTTGGTGATCAACTTATTGTGAGATGAAGGAAAGAGCAAAATCTAGAATGATTCCCAAGTTTCTGTTTTTGCTAAATATAGATACCTAATAAGAGAAAATAAGAGTGGAGCAAGAAAAGCAGGTTTGAAAATCTGGATTTAGCTACTTCCAGTACATCGAAATGTGTATGTCCTTTAAATAACGTGTTATATTAGCCTGAAAACTTCATCTTAAAATGGAGCTAAGATGTTGAATTTTTTTCTGTATAGTGCCAGATAATAAATATTTTCTTCAACTCTGCGTTTGTAGCAAGTAAGCCACCATAAATGAATAGGCATGGCTTGTCCTAATAAATCTTTATTTACAAAAACAAGCGGTAAGTGAAATCCAACTGACCAGCCATTGTTTGCTGGCCCTGATCTAGATTATTGAAGTCCTCAATACATAAGAGGATAAATGTCATTAGAGTGGAGGTGATTACTCAAGGAAAACATGTAGAAGAACATTAGTGTGCTATTGGATCAGTGTGATTGGATCATGAAGGGTAGAGCTCATGGAGAGACCAGGATACAATGGTTTGAGATGCCAGTGATACTGGAAAATAAAAAAATAAGATTTCCACGAAAATAAGGGAATGAAAATTTTCAAGAATATTCACTATGTTAAATGCAAAAAAAAGAGTTAGTAAATGTGGACAAAAATAAACATTTTTAAAAAGGTCATTGATTTAATTTTGCAGTGAGGTAGCCATTAGTGACCTTAGAGCAAGAATTTTCAATAAAATGTGAAGGCAGATGTCATTATGCAGTGGATTGAGAGGTCAATGAAAATACAGAAGGGAGATCAATGAATGTTAACTAGTCTCTAAAGAAACCTGGCTCAAGTAAAAGTCTGTCAGCCTAGTTCAACCCAAAGCTTACATCTTACTGAATGAAGAAAATTCAACTTTTCATCTAAGGACTGGAATAAAACAAGAATTTCAACTCTTACTACTCTTATTCAACATAGTACTAGAAGTACTAGTTGGAGCAATTAGGCAACAGAAAGAAATAAAGGGCATCCAAATTGGAAAGGAGTAAGTCAAATCGTCCCTGTTTCCAGATGATATGATTTCATATTTAAAAACCTAAGACTCTATCTAAAAACTGTTAGAACTGATAAATGAATTTATTAAAGTTGCAGGATACAAAATTAACATACAAAAATTCGTAGCATTTCTATACACGAACAATGAACTTGCTGAAAAAGAAAGAAAGTAATCCTATTTACAACAGACACACACACACACACACACACACACACACACACACAGAGAGAGAAAAATAAATTTAACCAAAAAGGTAAAAGACCTTGACAAAGAAAACTACAAAACACTGATGAAGAAAATGAAAAGAAAATGAAAAATGAAGACAACCAATGCTGGTGGATTAAAAGAATTAATATTGTTACGATAACAATATTCACTCTGGGAGGCCGAGACGTGCGGATCACGAGGTCAGGAGATCGAGATCATCTTGACTAACACGGTGAAACCCCGTTTCTACTAAAAATACAAAAAAATTAGCCGAGCGTGGTGGCGGGCACCTGTAGTCTCAGCTACTCAGGAGGCTGAGGCAGGAGAATGGCGTGAACCTGGGAGGAGGAGCTTGCAGTGAGCCGAGATTGCGCCACTGCACTCCAGCCTGGGCGACAGAGCGAGACTCCGTCTCAATAAGAAACAAAACAAAACAAAACAAAAAACAATATTACTAAAAGCAATCTACAGATTTGATGTAATTGCTGTCAAAATACCAATGATATTCTTCACAGAAACAGAAGAAAAATCTTAAAACTTGTATGGAACTACAAAAGACCCCAAATAGCCAAAACAATCCTGAGCAAAAATAATAAAGCTGGAATCATCACACTATCAAGCCTCAAAATATACTACAAAACTATTTTAACCCAAACAGCATGGTACTGGCATAAAAAAGACATACAGATCAAAGGATTAGAACCAAGGATACAGAAATAAATCCATATATTTACAGCCACATGGCTTTTGATAAAGGCACCATGAACCCTCATTGGGGAAAGGGCAGCCTCTTCAGTAAATGGTGCTGGGAAATGAACATCCTTATACAGAAGAATGAAACTAGACCCTACCTCACACTTCATACAAAAATTAACTCAAAATGAATCAAATACCTAAATGTAAGATCTGAAAAAATAAAATTACTAGAGGAAAATATGGGAAATGTTTCAACACACTGGTCTGAGAAAAAATTTTATGAATAAGACCTCAAAAGCACAGACAACAACAACAACAACAAACAAATTGAATTACATCACATTAAACATCTCCTGAACAGCAAAAACAAGAACAAAACAAGTGAGTGAAAAGAATGGGAGAAAATGTTTGAAAAGTACTCATCTGACTGGAGATTAATATCCAGAATATACAATGCACTGAAACATCTCAACAGCAAAAAATTATAAAATTTAAGTTAAAAATGGGCAAATAATCTGAACAGATATTTCTCAACAGAAGACGTACAAAAGACCAACAAATAAATGATGAAAAATGTTCAACATCACTGATCATCAGGGAAATGCAAATCAAAATTACAATTAAGTATCATCTCACCCCAGTTAGAATGACTATTAACAGAAAGACAAAAAATAACATGTTGGCAAAGATGCAGAGGAAAGGGAATTCAGACACTGTTGGTGTGAACATAAACTAATACAACCATTCTGGATAACAATTTGGAAGTTCCTCAAAAAACTACAAATGTAATTACCATATGATCCAGCAATCTCACTACTGGGCATTTGTCCACAGAAAAGGAAATCATTGTATTAAAGGGACATCTGCACTCCCATATTTACTGAAGCATTATTTACAATAGCCAAGATCAACCTAGGTGTCCAGCAACAGATGAATGGATACAGAAATATGGTATGTACACACCATGGAATACTACTCAGCCATAAAAAGAATAAAATCCTGTTATTTCTGGTAACATGGATAAAACTGGAGGACATTATGTTAAGTGAAATAAGCCAGGAACAGAAAGTTAAATGCTGCATGTTCTCACTCATATGTGAAAGCTAAAAAAGTTTATCTCATAGAAGTAAGAAGTAGAACAGATGATAACAGAGACTGGCAATGTCGGGGGAAGGGAGGGAGGAATAGGGAGAGATTTGTTAAAGCGTACAAAATGACAGCTGCATAGGAGGAATAAGTTCTAGTCTTCTAGCACTGTAGGATCACTGTAGTTAATAACATGTGGTTTCAAATAACTAGGAGGAAGTTATTGAATGTTCCCAACACACAAAAAAATGATAAACGTTTGACATGATGAAATAGATGTGTTAATTGTCCTGATCTGATCACTATATAAGTATTGAAACATATCTTATGTGCCTCATGAATATCTACAATTATTATCTTCAATTAAAAATACATTTAAAAAGAAACTGAAAAAGAAAAAAATTGTATGTTAATACCTGTTGACTGCCTATCTTCACTTATATTTTGTCATTGCCCTGACTCTGTCAGTCATTTTTAAGCGCACCTAACACTTTTTAAAAATCTTAAAAATCTTTCTCTTTCTATTCTTCCAGAATTGACATAGCTTCTTCCTTCCATGACATCCTTTTCATGATCTGCATAATTTCTGCTTGATTTGTTTCTCTTTTCAATGTATTTTCTCTGGTTAAGTTAGTGAAGATTTATTTGGTTGCCATACCTGATGTGCTGGTCTTTTTAATTTTGGTTGTTAAAAAAGGGCTACACTTACCTAAACGAGTTGGACCATATACAACTAATCGATATAGATGTGAACTTTTATGTAAAAGAATTCCAACATGTATTAGAATTATGTGGAGAAAGATTTAAAATGTTGTAATGATCATGTGAAAATGATTATACATTAATATGTAATCTTCAACATATACTTGCAAAATGAATATTCACATCATTTCACCATTGTGCCTTGTCTAAATAGGAATTGAGGTCCAGAGAAGATGTGAATTGGGTATAGCAGTGTAGTACCAACATTTATCTGTGACTATTTTGTAGAAATATTTTATATATAAATATTGTGTGTGTATATGTGTGTGTGTGTGTGTGTGTAGCTCAGAATATCCTGTGAATTATGTAATATTAGACTCAAGTTACAATGAAGACACTAAGTTGCAAAAAATGCTCTGAAGAGTGTGACTGAACTTGACTGGAGGAGCACCTCTAGCACTTGGTGCCAGTTTCAAAACTCACTCTTTCTAAACCTACGTTCATCATTAGAAAAAGATGCAATTTTGACTCCAATTTAAAGGAAAGTCCTAGTAATCTTCTATGGATGGGAAGAGGAAAATTGCTGCATGTAAAGGCTTAAGGTAAAAATGTGGGAAAATTACTAGAAATGAAGAATATTGACTACAGTATTTCAATAGTTGAGGGCTAACCATCAGGGCAGGATTTGGATGTTTTAGAAGCTGAATTTCTTATTCACTATTAATATGGGAAGGTGTTGAACAATCACTCATATGACTAGAGAAAATTGTGATGAACATTTATTGAATACTTAACTTTGTGTCAGGCCCTAGTATAAGCATTTAATAGATATTAACTTATTTAATCCTCCTAATAGACCTATAATGTAGTTACTATTATTATCCCCATTATAGAGATAAAGAAATTAAAGCTCAGAGAGGTATGACGTTGATCCAAGGTGACATGGCCAGAGTGCAATGCAACCAGGATTAGAATCCAAGAAGATGACCCTAGCCTGTTACCTCCTGACAACTAAGACGATGTGGATAAGTGTTAACCTGAGAATAATGGAAATCTGTTCCTACTAGAATATTATTCATTCACCTGAGAAAAAAAATAATAGAAGGTAATAAAAATTACATTCCCTTTATAATAACATAAGACCATATTCTTTACAGTAATAAAGATCCAGACTATTCCTTTCCACTTCTCCTGAGTCTCTAAGAATTGTCTAAGGGCCAAGTCAGTACTTCTTACCACATTGTTAAAAACTATCAAGAGGCTTTCAAAGTTTCTCAATCACACTTGAATCAGAATTCTTGGCAGAAAGTACACATCATGCTCCAGGGCATTGTAACCCCAGTGGGAATTTTCGTTTTTTCAAACTTCAGAATAAATGAATTCCAATTCAGAAGCATAGAGAAAGGGGAAAGGAGTGACCTCACTACAGTCCCCCCAGTTATAATCTTTCTTTCCCCATTCCATTCAATTATTCACTTTTCCACAAAAAGTTTTCTTTTTTAATTTTGTCATCAGTAACCCAGAGGATTGGAAGGATATTTAAATGAACCTCAAACTAGCAGAGCTCAAGAATGTGAAAGAAGAGACAAAGTATCAAGGTGAATCACATGAGACCAAATCAACCAAAGTGGGGATGAGTTGTAGAAGGATAGAGGGATGGTAGTAGAAGAAACTGGATAGTAATAAAAGGTTAGGGGGACATGCAGAGAAGATGTTTTGAGGATAGAGTGGGTGCTAACAAAGAGGAAAGGTGTAGAAACAGCAAACTGAAGCAAGAAGGGTAAATAAAGCTGCTACCTGATGGCTAAATGTCTAGAATAACATAGTGCCTGTACACACATGCACATACAGACATATTGGTATTTGGATACTTTAAAATGGCAATTTTTGTTAGAATATTGAAAGCTACTGATACAAACACTAGCTACAATATATTGGGGCAGAAAACTCAAACATGCCAAAGATTATCTGAGGTTTTAGGTTTTAAGGACACATGTGAGAATGTAATATTTGATGATCTGGAGCCTGGAGAAGACTTAATGCTTTGGCCCAGTGTGCATCTGACAATCTTCCTTCCAATCAAAAGATAGCTTCAAATAACAGTGAATCATTCCATGTGATAGTGATTTGAAAAACAATTTCTCTATAACGAGAGAAAGACACACACACACACACACACACACACACACACACACACACGAGAGGCAGAGAGATTGACTGTACAAGACCAGGAGCACATGGTTAATTGACATATTCCTGAGCAAACTTGTAAATAGTACTATTCTCACAGGAATTAAATCAGAAACACTGTGGGTAACTTTAGAATTCAAAGGTGCCACAGTTCCTCACTCTGTGTTGATGGAACCGTACGGCATTAACCTTTTCACTTGCACTAACAAAGACAAGTGAAGACAAGATGCGCTATGTCTCCTGCACATCTATGTTTTGTTTTTTGCCCAAGGCCCTCTACAATTATCCCACACTTCAGAACTAATTTCTCTACTCGTTTACCTACATTGTTTTTGCACTACTCCTGCAACATCACAATCTCATTAACCATGATTTTTGTCAAAAGGAGGATTTAAAGGGCATAAAAGAAATAATTATTTCGTGATATAATATTGAGCAAATCTTTGTAGTTTCTGCAAATATGTTGGCCCTCATCCAAAGTAAACATTTTTTCCTGTTTCAGTCTTATTTTATAAATAGCACTCTACTGCTTAAAGCAAAGCAACGCCGACTATTGTTCTCTTAGTCCTGAATTTAAAAATCAGACTTCTTATTTTTAGGTGACGGCAAGAGGGAAAGAAAAACCCAATTGAAATATAGAAATTGATTATTTTTTTCAATAATACAAATCTTGTCGAGTAAATGTTTATTACCTGTTTTTAAATTTAAAAATATATTTGTATATACGTATGCTTACGAAATACATATACCTATGCATATTATATAAATATATTTTTGTTTTGCTTTACAAGCCTAAAGTGGAGCAAACAACCATTTAACACCAATAATCAGCTATTTCAGATATGGAAACAAGTGCCTATCTTTTTGTAGCTAACAAACACTTTGATCATTACAGAGGGATAGAAAGTTGTATTTCTTCAAGGCCATCTACAATATGGAATTATTTTGGCTGTAAGGATAAACAATTACCCATGTAACTTAAATGAAAAAAAAATTATCTGTGTAGGTATAAGTGTGGAAATTTGTTCGGCTACAGTTGTCATTTTCCTTGATCATAAGCAAGCTTACTAGCAGCCAGCAATATACTTCTCCAATTAATAACAGAGCCCTAATAAGAATTAATATCGGTGTGCAAATTTCAGAATGAAGAGTTGAAGAATCATGTTTTATCAAATAATGCCTTGTAAAAGGGGCATTGTCTGTGTCTAATGCACACAGGGAAAGAGAGCTGAAGTAAGGAAGAATCTGATAACTTCTTTTCATGTGGTACATTGTTAGAATGGGGTGTGTTTATCTAGAAGAATCTAGTAGTACACATGTAAGGTATCCTCGAATATTTGAAGTGTTGTCATACAGAAGAGGGAGCAAACAGAATGAGGACAAATGAGTTATATGTGGTCTTAATAAATTATTCTATTTATCAAGAATAGACAGGATTCACACAGAATATATTATCTAGAGATACACTTAAAAGAAACTTGATGATCATCTCTCAGAGGTGCTCTTCAATGATTCTTTTTTGCAGGAAAATTGTACTAGATGACCTCTAGGATCACTTCCAGCTTGAAATCTTATGAGTTCGTTTTCTGCTATTATTCTGGCCATGAGAATTCTACTAAAGAATCTGTAGAAATTTTTCCAAGTCATATTTTGCAGATCACTGGTTCTGGTAGCTGTTAATAGGTGCTTTGATTAAAAAATATGACTGTAGTCAAATTAACTTGGGGGCCATTATATATAATATGCTGTTCTTGGAGAATAAAAATGCACATTTGCGTAGCAAAAGTTCTGAGCTTTGTGTCAAAGATCCTGTTTAACTGGGAACAACCCAACACTCTCTGAACCTCATTTACTAGAGAGCACTTTTCCAGTATACCTATTTGCAACCTGAAGTGTTCCTTGGAATATTAGTTTTGGAAAATAGCAATTAATATACAATAAAAGCAACTCATTAACTCACAATGCATTTTGAACACATTTATAAATGTTAAATATTCAAATATTCATGTAGAGGAAAGATTCTTTCCTGGAAAGTTACTTATCACAAAGATCCCACTCCACCACAATGCCTGTCTTGTAAATACAAATTAATCATGTATTTTAAGTGTTTTGTGTACATTTAACATTTTTTCCTTATTTCTCATAAATATCCAATTAATGTACCTAATTTCAGAGTTTCTGAGTGTAGGTAATTGTCACATTGTTTTCTCTATTGATTTGCATCTCTTTTATTAAAGTTATCTCAATTTTATCAAAATTGTAAGACTTTTCTTTATACTTGTATCATTACTTTCACTTTTCTATTGTAAACTCAATTTTATGAAATAATAGATATAAAATGTATAAAATATTTAAATAATTACATGACACTGTTTAAAGATGAAAATGGTGACTCTATTGACATTGAACTGTTGTCTGGGAGACAGTGCCCCCATGTGATAGCTCAAAATTCCCATTTATTGACAATGTTAAGCATTCAAATTTGTTGTATAATATGTGGATGGAACTGTCAACACACAACAAGTAAATATCAAACACATTAAGTTTTGCCAATATACCATTAGAATTATATTGAGTTATTACCTTAATTACAAGCATATAAATTCAAGGCTGGTTATATCAGCCACAGATAAATATAGACTAAAAGAATTTATTGCTTCATTTATGATTTTTATCTTTTTTTCCTTTTGGTTGTCCTTCTCTGGATACATTCTCAGAGTTTACAAATGTGCTTAAGTCATCTCATCTTAAAAAATTATTTCAATAATTCTCTCATAATCTCATAATTCTATATGTATTCTTTTTCATCACTCTTGAACTCTAAAGGGATATTTAAACTTATCATTATTGGAAAAGTTAATTCTTTCCTCCATTATGCCTTATTTTAATTATTTTTATCCACTGACCTTCCTTATTATGAAAATAGAAACTTCCTTATTATGAAAATAGAAACTTCCTTATTATGAAAATAGAAACTTCCTTATTATGAAAATAGAAACTTCCTTATTACAAAAATAGAAACTTATTATGAAAATAAATAAGGATCATGTTTTGTTTCTTGTGTTTCCAGTTTAACAAGACAGTAATGTTTGTTGAATGAACGAATGTTCAATTGAAGGGAGAGTCATGTTCTCCTTTTAATTCCCAGAGTCTAGCTAATACTCGGATACATTGCTGAGCATTCATGTTTTTTTGATTAATTTTCACAAAGTAAGAATTCACATCTGATTCATTTTTATATACCATCTTATCATCCCCATTACTCTATGCACATAGTATGCATTCAATCATATTTATTGAATAAAAGAATGAAGAAATTATTAGTGTAATCTATATTTGGTGCTTCCATTTATCATTATTGAAGACATGCTGGGACTCTGAAAACTTAGTTCTCTTCACACTCTATTTAAAAATATTTCCTTTCAAAAAGTCACAGTAATCTCACAGTTCTCGATACCAATCATTTACCATGTATAACACTGCTAATAAACCATTCTTACAATCGTTTATGGCTTCCAAGAAAATGTACTCTTCTGGTTAACTTTCTGCTACCTACATGTACATACATTATGCTGTTTATTTACCTGTCTTGCTTTCTATGTATCTTTGTCAATTTTATCAAACCTTAAATTTAAATGACAGTCCTCTTGTTACCATCCTTCTACACTTCATTCCCATTAAACCACCTACCACCAGGATACCTTCTACAGCACAAGAGTGTAGGGTCTTAAAGTGTTTAAAATCAAAATTTCCAATATACATTCACTATGTTCTTCTGTTGAAGTTCTTTGATTAATATAGGTAGCAATATTATTTCACTCACTAGAAAAGGCTCTTCGGCTTTTTCCATGATTCATTAATCCAGCTGATATTTCTTGAGTGCCTACTATGTTCTAGACACTGTCCTTCTATGTCTTCCCCATTAGCATATATGCTCTATGAGGACAAGGACTTGTTTTGCTCAGTGTTGCCGTTCTAGCACAATTCCCTGTCCTAATGGAGCTTATATGCTCATGGGGGAGACATACAATGGACGTGTAACAAGTAAATATAACAAATGAGTGAGGACAAGGGCTATGGAGAAAAGTAAAGCAAGATAAGAGAACTAGGATGTAATGCTGGAGATTGCCAGTTTATTTAGGGAGTCAGAAAAGATCTCTTGGATAAAGTGACATTTCTGCGGAGACCTGAATAAATAAGTGAGGAAAATATGTGGTTAAGTGAATATGCAGGGAAAGTAGTCTAGGTAGAGGGAAGGGCGAGTGCAAAGTTCCTAGTCTATGTTACATGCTCAGGAATAGCAAGGAGGAAGAGCAAGGGGGGCAGAGTAGGAAGGAGAAGTATGAAAGAAGATCGGAGAAGTAGAAGGGGCTAAGTTATACAGGTCTTCACAGGCCATTGTGAGGACATTGAATTTTAGTCTGAGTGAGTTAAGAAGTTCTGTAGAAGCTTTTAAGCGAAGTTGTGATTCAGTGGTTTCAACTGCTGGGTTGAAGGTAAACAACAGGAAGATAAAAGTAAAAGTAGTTTAGGAATAATAGTGATAATCCAGGAGAGAGATGATCATGGCTTCGATGAGGGAGGTGTCTGTGGAGATGGCAAGAAGTGGCCAAATTTTTAATTTCTTTTGAACGTAAAGGATTTTGCTGTTAAATCTGGTATGCAGTGTGAGAGAAAACATAAAGTCGAGACCAAGTGTAGTCCTCAGCTGCTGAAGAGTGTGGCTAATAATGCTGTGCTGTATACAACCGCAGGTCAGGTAAGCCCAGAGGCAGCCCCACTCAGTGTAAGATGACTATTACGCACCTAGTGGACATGCAGGGTGAAAGCCTGGGCATAGGAGTCGATAGTTCAGTTCAGCATAAAATTATGGGAGATGGTTTTAAAAGCATGAGACTGACTGAGATTCCTTTTCTTCTATTGCTTCAATGCTACGTCTAGACAATCTCTTTTATATGTTTTCATTACTTCTTCATTTTAAATGCCATTATCCTAATCCAAGATCTCACAATCTCTTTACTGAACTTGGGCAAAAACTTTAGTCTTTTATCTCTGATATCCTTCCATCTCTACTCTATCTTACCTATCTTATATTTTCTCAGATTAATCTTTCTAAATCACAGCTCTTATGGCTCTCTATTGCACAAAATGTTCACTGGTTCCTATATTCAGAGGCACATCCAAAAATCTTAATTTTCCATAATCTGTGACTAACCTATTATTTCCTACTTTCTCACATATACTTAGTTGACCATTAAGCAACATGGATTTAAACTGTATGGATCCACTTATATGGGAATTGTTTTCAATAACTACGTCAGAATAAATTTTGGAGAATTGTAATAATTTGAAAAAATTTGCATATAAACCTTGTAGCCCAGCCATATGGAAAAAAATTAAGAAAAGTTAGGTATGCATAACATACATGTAGATATTAGTCTATTTTTATTATTTGCTGCCATAGAATACACATAAATGTGTTATAAGAAATTAAAATTTATCAAGGCTGATATGAACACAAGATCTACATGGTGTTGTTTGCATGCCAGAGAAATGTAAACAAACAAACATAAAGATGAAGTATTAAATCCTAACTGCATAAAATTAACCATATTACATACTGTACTACGGTAATAATTTTGCAAACAATTCCTGTTGCTATTGTGGTGAGCTCAAGTGTTGTATTACACGGACCATCTCTGAGTGAGTGATTTGTCTCTCCACTGAATTGTGTATTACAGTAAATAGTGGTCTTTCATGGGTCTTGGGGATTATGGTGCTTAATGCAATACCATACACCTTGAATAACACCGTAGGACCCATATACAAAGTCCTACGAGTGATGCTGGAGATGCTCCCAAGAGGCTAAATAAATCTTGACAATACAAGGAAAAAAAATAAAATTGATTGATATGTACCATAGATTGAGGTCTGTGGCTATGGTTGCCTGCCATTTCAGAAGGACGATTCATCCTGTAAACAAACAAAAACTTACAGTATCCGAAATACAGTACAGGACTTCAGATGCATTTTCTCTTCCTTATAGTTGTCTTACTAACATTTTCTTTTCTCTAGCTTACTTTATTGTAAGAATACATTATATACATATAAAATATGTGTTAATCAATGGTTTGTGTTATTTGTAAGGTTTCTGTTCAATAGTAGGCTATTAGTGGTTATGTTTTGGAGGAGTCAAAAGTTGTAGGTGGATTTTTGACTAACTGTGGTCGGTATGGAAATCCCCATGTTGTTCAGGATGAACTGTATACATTTTATTCAAGCTAATTTGTTCATCATTTCATAAAACTCAAAACATCTGCCCTCAAGTACCTTATTTCTGCAGATACAAATCCTACATGTTATATTCTGCTTTCCTGCAAACACCTTCTAGATAAATCTTTCCTAATATACCCATGAAATAAATGTCTCCATGTAACCTCCCAAAGTACACTACTTACAGTAATATAAATTTTCTTCTTTGTGTTATTCTTAAGTGTGCATATATGTGTGTACCTGTGAATATTTTATCTATTCTAATATAAATATAATACACCTTAATTTATGCTTTATCTATTTATATCTTATACCCCTTTAAAGAGATACTAATTTATCAGAACAAGCCCCAGAGTCTCTAGCATTGTGTCTTGCATCTAGTGGGCACCCTATAAACATTTTTTGAATGAATGGAGCCTTCAGTTGATTTAGTCATGAAAAACTTCATAAAGAAAAGAAGCTTGAATCCAGGTTTTTACTAAAATGAGGAATATCAAATAGTGGAAAAAGATAAGCCGGGAATTGTAGGTGGGAAGAGCTTCATGTTAAGATTAGTATTTCCATAAATACCTAATCTGTAAATGGCATTAGGCGGGTTTGCTTAGGCTGTATGAAGACATATGTTGGGGAGCCTGAGAAATGTGGTTAGTGGTCCATGTTTGAGCTGGTGAAAGAATAAGTCAAAATAGCTGGATTTCAGAAGGTTGATAACAGGAACCCCTTATAGGTATCGCAGAAGGAGCACAGCCTGATGGAAGTGGAAATTGAGAAAGATTATTTTAAAATTGGAATATTTTAAAATATTACATTTACTGATGATTATCTCTCATGACCTAAAAGGTCGAAATTTATTGCCTTATTTTACGCCTAAATTCTTACTAGGCACTATTGAAAACACACACATGTTTTTATATAGTAACATATTCAACACAATATAATCTCAATAATAGATAAAATTAAAAATAATGTCTTTTATGCGTGTATGGGTTCACATTCCCAAGGCATATGACAGACAACAAGGGAATAATCCATAGTTTGATTTCATGGGCAAGTTAGAGCACCAACATATATGTTACCTTTAAGACATAAAGACCCCCAAATTTTTTATTTTTTTGGATTACTTTTTTCCACTACTGAAATGCAGTCATCAACCAGAAGAAAGAGAACAGTTGGTGTGTAGAATAGAGCATCTTAATATGGCAAGTCATGATGAAAAACTCTATGGAAACCAAATCTTTGTGGGTGATATGGCCTCAAATGAGGACATTTTTGAAATATAGAGTTTTTGTGCTGGATTGCTTTTCCCAGAAGCACCCAGCTGAGGAACACCTCTGAAAGATTCAAAGCATGTATTTTTAAGGATATTGAATAACTATGAGGGTAGCAAGCACTTCTCACTTGGATTTGTTCAACTTTTGAATTGATCTAATAGGCTATGAACATTTCTTCATAATTGTCATCTCCTTCCTTTACAGGGTCATAGACAGGATTAATGAAATAACTTTCTAAAAGAGATTGAGCTCCTTCACAGAAAATGGCTAAATAGAGAACAATGTTTTTGTTGTGATAAATTATGTAAGAATGAGCACAGGACAAGTTTTGCAATTTAACCTATTTTGAGGAAAAATGACAAAGTAGAGCTTGATTCTTTTTGAATAAAGATTTATGTTGGTGTGACTATCTCAAAAAGGACATTGAGCATTTTATTTTCCCATACTCTGAAATAATTTAGTTATTCACTGTATAATTTTAAATCAAGCCATAGAGTACAATGTGTTAAAAGAGGTTGCCACACTGTAGCCCCTGGGCCAAATCTTGCCGTCCTGAAAAATTTTGCTGTCAGTTTGGGTAAAGTTTTATTGGAACACAGTCAGATCCCTTTTTTACGTATTGTTTATGGTTGCTTTTGCAGTACATTATGAGTAATTTAATAGTTACGACAGAAACAGCATGGCCTACAAAACCTGAGATATTTACTATTTGGCCCTTTAGAGAAAAATTTTGCAGAGCCCTGATTTGTAGCAGGGTATTTTCACATGACAGCCAAGACTTAAGCATTCACATATTCTTAAGTGCACACGTATGTGTGCACCTGTGAATATTTTATCTATTCTAATATATGTATACAACACTTTTATTTGTGCTTTATCTATTTATTTCTTATACCCCTTTAAAGAGATTTTCTGCAAATTTCTTATTAACTCTAAAACTCAATTTATTCACCTCTAATAATATCTGTCTGGTAAGAGTTTTGGTAAAGAATAAATTATAGGAGCTTATAATAACTCTTAACACAGTGTCTAGGAAGTAATAAAAGACTGACATGAAGTAGTTGTTGTTGTTCTGTAATTCCTACTTAATAAGCAGATGGAGCACTGCCATTCCTAGGCGTGTACTTTAAAATACTGTTTTGTATGTGCTCAGATGTGGTTTCCTTGAGCTCATTATTTAATGGTCCCAATATCGATGTAGGACTCTAGTTTTAACATGCGACCCTTGAAAAAGAATCTTCTCACCCAGCCAAGCAAAGATAATGGCAGGTGAGGACTGTGAAACTTGTTAGTGACAATGACCCTCTATTGAAGGTAAGGACAGAGGGGTGTTAAATAATTGGGGTAAAACTGACCAAAGAAAAGAAAGAAAGAAAAAAAAAAGCATGGCATCAAGAAATACCGTATTGTCAGTGCAACTGCAAATAAATGCAAAGATAAAATATTTTGATAAAATAGTTAATATGAAGTGGGAAGTACATTTTGAGACATTCTGCAAACACCCACAAGTGTAAATGGATTAAGTGGTGTATATAGAATACATAAGAGACTAGAGTGTTAAAGGCTGAGCATTGAGGCAGTGGGCATAGTGCATGAAATAAACTTCAAAGATACTAGGCATTTATATTTGAGATCTACCTATGAGAATTCTCCCAGTAAAAAAGCAGAGTTGGAAGTGTTTCTGGATATTTTTTTAAGCATTAGAAAGAAGTGAGTTGAACTTTGAAATAGCTACATACGCTATACTCTAAGGAACATACGACAGACCTTCAGTGAGTGTGCCTCGAGCATTTTGATTTGAAGAAATAGTGAACTGAGTTCATGTGGGGCTTTGGATTGTTGGAATTTTTGTCTTGCTTACAAAAGAACTAATAGTTGTTGCTTAAAAAATAAATAACTGGTCCTCTTTGATATATTGAATTTATACTGTTTAAAAAGGAGGAAGATGTCATCAGTTTGCTGGATTGTTTAATACAGAAATCCATCTATATTCAAATGTACAGTTTATGTCAATAGAAGCTCTCCCTGTTATATTTTCTTTCCACTGCATGAGGGAAAAGACTGCCTTTATTTCATTTATTTCTATATTCCTAGTGCCTAGCACATATGGTGCAATCAACAAATGTCTGGTGAATATGGATGAACGAATGGATGAAATCCTTGAGAACAATCAAGACTCAGAGATGATATGTTAAGAATTCTCGCCAAGAAGGAAGGCACAGCGAAGTACATCATTTGAAAAGATTTTGATGCTTCTGATAACTTTTAGGAGGAGACCTCACAATCCAAATCTGTGTCCAGATAACATACCAGACATGTTTGTTTTAGGCAGCAGTTAGACAAAAGAAGCCTGAATTTAGGGAGATCCATGACTCACGAGGAGAGTAAACAGTGAACTAAACACATTACCCAACTGGCCGTGGATTTTGCAGAAACAAGGTACTGGACTGCTAAGACAGACTATCTAAAAATGAAAGAATTAAGTCAAGAAGACAAAATCGAATGCTTACTGACCAATTCAAGCCCACGAATACCTATTTGGCATAGAGCGATACATGATTTTTTTTTTCTTTTTTGTTAGGAGAGAGATTCTATTATTCTCCCAGGTTGAGTTTTTATTAGTCTTAGAATTGATAAGATTGAGCTTATTCTTGGCAAATTTTAGAGTATTTCAAAATGGTTCATTTTCCCCTCCTGCCAGAAGCATGAGGGGATTTTTCTTGAATAATTATGAGAACCTGGTTGAGCTCCTAGACCAATAGCTCACAAAATCTCACAAAATTGTGAGGGCTCTCCATGACTGGATGCCCCTGGAATTTTTGGCTCTAAGATTTGTCCACACTGAACCTCTAGTAATTCATCAATTATAGTTCAGTTTTTCTTACCCTGGTATTGGTTCCCACAGTGTTTCCATTTCTGAGTCTCTACTCCGGTAATTAATTGGTGACTTCCTGTATTAACCTGTTTACTCTGGGTGTGCAGGGGTGGGCAGCAGTTTGTCCTATGTCCTGCCCCTCCTTTTGAATCCAAATAAGTTGTTGATATTTTAGTTTGTTCAGTGATTTATTTGTTAGGACAGAGTGGCAACTTCCAAACTCCTTATGCGTGGAAACTTCCTGGCAGATTTTGTGTCACCACAACTAAACAGGAACAGGAACATGACACAGTTAGAAACTGGGACAGATATGTTATCCTACATGTTTATCCCAATCAAGACTTAAACCTGAATTGGTACAGTCTATTAATGAATATGCAAAAAAAGATAGTCATGTTGAAGCATGAAGGTAATTAGAAATAGTTTTGCCTTTTCTCTAAAGAAGTAATTGTCCAGACTAGATTTACTAAATAAATGCTAATTATAATCACTCATAAAAAGTATTTATTGATCGAGCACTTTTTATCTGCTGGCTCCTGGACCTATTATTAAGATGGAAAGATGAATAAGACCCAATGATGAGGAGTGAGCTAGGATATTGATTCAACCTTCCTGCTGAGGACGCCTAGACTGTCTAAATGAAACATTAAAAAAATTCTTAATGACATCAAAGAGCTAATAAAACAGTTAAGAATGATGAGACCAATATTTGAGGAGAAAATAATCCAGGAAGTAAACCCGACATTTGGACCCCTTCTCCCCTTCTTATCACAGAAGTAGTTACCAAATCTGGAAACGCTAACTGAAAGATTGAAAAGCTGAAAAGAAATGTTTGATGGATGTGCCAAACGAGTAAGATGAAACACAATGTACATCAGCGTTTGCAGGAAATGAAGCATACTTTGAAATGACTCGGTTAATGAAATCAGAATGAAATTTTCCTGTATTGCTAGTTTCAGTAATTACCTGACTGCAGCAATTTTAGAGCACTCTAAGAGAAGACAACACATCAGCATCATCCTCGGACTCCAAGTGTTATGTGCTTGTGCGTGTTGGGGGGTGTTTTACAATTTTTATATACCACATCTGACACTCAGTCAACAGTGACCAAGCAAACAAGGAGACAAGATCAGATGAATGAAAGGTAAGAAAAACATTCAACAATAGAATAGGTAAGAAAAACATTCAACAATAGAAAAATACCCAGATAGCACTTCAGAGACACATACTTAAAAATGAATGTTCAGGCTGGGTGTGGTGGCTCATGCCTACAATCCTATAATCCCAGCGCTTTGGAAGGCTGAGGGGGGTGGATCACTTGAGGTCAGGAGTTCAAGACCAGCCTGGCCAACATGGTGAAACTCTGTCTCTGCTAAAAAACACAAAAATTAGACAGGCATGATGGTTCATACCTGTAGTCCCAGCTACTCAGGAGGCTGAGGCAGGAGAATTGCTTGAACCTGGGAGGCGGAGGTTGTAGGGAGCAGAGATGGTGTCACTGCACTTCAGCCTGGGTGATAGAGCAAGACTCTGTCTCAAAAAAAAAAAAATTCAAACATGCTCAGGGAAATAAAGGATAGAAGTTTGAATTTTGGCAGATAACTCAATATTAAAATAAGGAACTAAATTAATATTCTAGAGTGTAGACTCCTGAGATGGTGATGTGAGGAAGTCCATAGACCCATCTTTCATTGAAGTTTTACTGGTGAAATTAAAAAAGAAACCTAACCATTTACAGTTATGGAGATTATCTTGAAGGCATACAGTAAATGAAATAGTTACTTAAGAACATGTACTAAATATCAATATGAGTAGTGATAGTCTGTGACACTTGAGTCCCAACATGTTCCCTTCCCCTATCCCCAGTGCAATGTGATAGAAATTCTAATCTGGGTCGCTATAGCTAAGAATACAGGATTCCCTATTCTCTGGCTTAGTATTGTCTTACAGTATTCTCCTAAAAAATTTTCACGAAGGAATAGCTTCTCAGTATTTCTTATCCTTTCCATCTCTGTGTTGCAAAAGCTCTATTGAGGCAAAAGTGGCTGGGAATTGTGGAACTCTCTTCCTCCATCTAGCACCATTAATGGGATAGAATCTGTATCTCAGGCACAGCAGGGCAAGAATACTGGGTACTGCATTGCCCTGCCCTCCACTTTTTCTTGAAATTTAGGTTTCATACTTCAAAAAGCAACATGAGGAGACCAAAAGGTAATGTATTTTCAGCACCCAGCTCATAAATCAGGCACGCCTATCTGAGAGAAGTAGGCCACTGTCCATGCCCACAGCTCTGGAGAAATGGCACAGAGATTTTTCCTAGGAAGAGAGAGCTCCGTAACTATCCTCAAGGGTATTGACTTTATTTGGAAAGGAGCATAAGTAAGTTCAAACTTAAGGGTGCTGTTGAAAACGATGGAGGTTTTCTTGTCAAGCAATTAAGAAATGTGCAGTAGTCTCATGAGAACAAGTTAGCTAACCCATAGACCAACTAGATATTTCAAAATAAAGTTCATCAAAGGAGATGGCTAAGATGAGCCCTCACGAAGTAAGAACAAGTTCCAAACACTTGTGGCAAAGATGAACCTAAAGGGACAAGCATTAAATTGGAACTGACTCAGGAGCAATTTATGCCCCAAAGCCTTGTTGAAAACAGTAGAGCAATCATCTGGTGTTTAGTGGAAGCAAACAGATTAGGGTAAAACCAACAGAGACACACAGCTTAATAGAGAAATCTCATAAAGAGACAATCCAAGAGGGCAATGATAAAAGTACTGTCATCACAGGGTGACTGTGCGCATGCTCAAGGCTTGCCTTCTCTCTGAGAAGAGCTTTGCAATTTTTATATACCACATCTGACACTCAGTCAAAAGTAACGAGCAAATGAGGAGACAAGATTACATGAATGGAAGACAAGAAAAACATCAGAGTCTATATACGGTAGGGCAAATAGACATCACTAAAATCATCCACTCACGTCACTAAACAAAAAAACAAAAAACTTGGAGAGTAGGAGAGGGGAGGATCACTATCCAATATTGCTACAAAATATTATCTAAAATGTTCAATTTTCAAAAAGAATTACAAGACATGCAGAAATAGTAAAATGTAATGTTTACATAGGGAAAAAAATGCAGGCAACAAGAATGCCTCTGAGAGAATTTAGAGAGAATAGAGATGTGAGGCAAAGACTTTAAAACAGCTATTATAAACATGTTCATAGAACTAAAGGAAACTATTCTTAAAGAAGTAAAAGAAAGTATGATGACATTATTTCATCAACTAGATTATAATAATAAAGAGGTAAAGTTTATTTTAAAAAGCAGTGAAAATTCTGAAGTCGAAAACTTAAATAAGTAAAATGAAAAATTTACTAGAAATGCTCAACAGATTTGTGATGTTAAAGTTACTCAAGTTGAACAGATTGATAGAAGTTAAATATTCTAAAGATTAGAAAAAGAATAAAGAAAATAGAACACAGCCAGGAGTGGTGGCTCACATCTGTAATCCTAGCACTTTGGGAAGCTGAAGCAGGCAGATTATCTGAGCTCATGAGTTCGAGACCAGTCTGGGCAACATGGTGAAACCCCATCTCTATTAAAAATACAAAAAATTAGCCAAGTGTGGTGATGGGCGCCTGTAATCCCAACTAGTCGGCAGGGGGAGGCACAAGAATCGCTTGAGCCCAGGAGGTGGAGGTTGCAGTGAGCCAAGATCACTCCACTGTACTCCAGCTGGGGTGACAGAGGGAGACTGCCTCAAAAAAGACAAAATAAATAAATAAGCAAGTAAATAAATAAATAATAGAACAAAACTTGGAAGAAATATGGAACATGAATAAACATTCAACCATACACATATGGCAGCACCAGAAAGAAAGAGAAAATATCAGAAAATATATTAAAGAAATAATGTCTGAAAACTCCCAAAATTCAATAAAAAATATTCATCTGTGCATCCAAGAAGCTTAACAAAAGCCAAATAGAATAAACACAGAGACCAACACCCAGACATCTCACATACAAATGTTGAGGAATAAAGACAAAGAGATAAATTTTAAAAGCAACCAGAGAAAAACAACTCATTATACACAAGAAAACTCCGATAACATCAGACTTCTCATTTAAAACAATGGAAAAGAGAAGCTAGTGGGGTGGTGTATTCATGGTGCTAAAAGAAAATAAATACCGTCATCAAGGATCACATATTGAGCAAAATTGTCTTTTAAAAATAAGGATAAAACTGACATTCCTAGAAAAACAAAAAATGATTTTTTTTGTTTGCCATCAGGTCTGCCTCATAAGCAATACTAAAAAACTTTCTAGGTTGAAATAAGTAATTCTAGAAAGTAATTCAAATCCACATGAAAAAAAAAAAACCTACAACAAAAGGAATTATGTACGTAATTATCTAAGACAGTTTAATTACATATTTCTTCTCTTCTATTATTTAAAAAACAACAGTATAAAACAGTGTAAATACAATTGTACACTGTTTCTTTAACACACATAAATGTAATATATTTGATGATAATAGCAAAAAGGAGGCAGAAGGAGGCAAATTTTTATTGGAGAAAAGAGATGACAGTGGATAAATCCACAGAAACAAATAAAGAAGAAGTAAATGAAAAGATTATTACAATGAACTTTGTTAGGCAGGAATCTAGACCCAACAGGGCGACATTACCCTGCATAGCAGGCCTTTTGTTAAAGACTCCCTTCAGCCTTGTACACACCCGCAGACTTACATGCATCAGAGTTCTGGCTGGGCAACGACACTCCCCCATGACCTGCAACTCACCTGCATTCCACAAGTTCGTAAACAGCAGTTTCAGTTGACAGTTTCCAAAGACCCCTTCCTCATGACCCTTACTCAACTCCTGACCTAGTAGTTTCAAGAGCCCCCAGGCCCTGTTTGCACAACCAGCCTTCCCTACCTCTCCGGCTATAAAAAGCCCCTATCCTCCTCCCTCAGCGCGACTTCCTCCACCCACGCCTTTGGACCGAGGAACCTCGCCCGCAAGCCCTAATAAAAGGCTATTCTCACTGCCATTTGCCTTGTGTCTTCGTTCCTGGTTCGGCTCCATCCTCAGTTTACCTTTACAAACTTTATGAACATGAAGTTGCTCCCCTTTCTCCCAGCTTCTTCAAACAACATACAATTATATAAAGTAATAGTTACAACAAGCTATTTTTTGGCATAGCAAATAGACAGATATAATATATATAATAATAGCAGCACAATAAAGGGGAAGAAGATATTTCCTACCTACCCATCAGCTTAAGATACGATAAATCAGAAGTAGATCTGGTAAGTCAAGATATATGTATTATAAGCTCTCGAGTGAGCAATAAGTAAAAAATGTAATGCAAAATCAGTAAAGAAATTTAAACATTACAGCAGAAAATATTCACATAATGTAAAAGAAATCAGTAATGGAAAAATAGGGAACAAAGTAGATAGACATATTGAAACAAAACAAAATTGACATATAGACAAGTATATTAATAATAACATTAATATGAATTAATTAAGTAATCCAATAAAAAGAGACTGCAAGACTACATAAAAATACAAAATCTGACTATATGTTGGTTATAGAGAAACAGGTTGATGATACAAACAGATTGAAAGTAAAAGGATCAAAAAGACTTATCACGCAAAAAAGCAACCATAAGAAAGTAAAGTGACTTAGATACACCATTCTTCATTATGTGCTTACTTCATATTGCATACCTGTATCAAAACATCTCATGTACCCTGCAAATATATACACCTACTATGTACCCACATAAATTATACGTATAATAAAACATAAATTATATATATAATATAAACACATACAAGGAAAAGGAAGAGGCTATACTAATTAATCTCAGACAAAATACGCTTTAAAATAAATAATATATTAGAAAAAAAGAGATAATTTGTAATGATAAAAGGATCCAACAATCAGGAAAATATGACAATTACAAATGTATTTGCACCTAACAAGAGAGTTCCAAAATATATAAAACAATAACTGCAAAAATAAAGTAAGAAACCATTTATCAATATTAATTAAGACTTCAATATCCTGCTTTCTGTAATGGATAGAACCACTAGGTAGAAGATAAACAAGGAAATAGAAACCTTAAATATTATAAATCCACCAGGCCTAAGAGACATCTATGGAACACTCCTTCTAACAACAGCTGCAGATACACTCTTCTCAAGGGTGAATGAAACATTCAACTCAGTAGCATGTGTTAAGTCACTAAACGAGCCTCAATACCCCATGCTTGCTTACATGCAGTGTATTCTCCAACTATGATGCAATACATTAAAAAATAAAAAACAAAAACAATTTGAGAAATTCATACATAAAAATGAAATAATACACCTCTAAATAACCAATGCATCAAACAAAAAAATAGAAACTTAGAAAATTTCTTTTTTATTAATAGAAGTGAAAATACCAACATACCAAAACTTATGGGATGCAGCTAAAGCAAGATTTAGATGGAAATTTATTACTGTAAGTGCCTCTATAAAAAAAAGACCTCAAACCAATAGCTTAACTTTCCAAATTAAGACACTGAAAAATTAAGAGCAAATGAAACTCCAAATCAGCAGGAAAAAAAATAAATAAATAAATATTAAGTGAAAATAAATAAAATAAAAAATAAGAAAAAAACAGAAAATTAACAAGACCAACAGTTTTTATTTGTTGATGTCTGGAAACATCAACAAATTTAACAAATATCTAGATAGATTGTCTAGGATGAGAAAAGAGAAGACTCAAATTGCTAAAAGCAGAAATGAAAGAGGAGACATCACTACTAATATGACAGAAATAAAAAGAAGTATAAGAAAATACTATGAACAAGTGTTTACCAAAAAATTAGATATGTAGGGGAAGTGGACAAATTCCCAAGCAGAAACTACCAAACTTTTCTTTATGATAAACAGAAAATCTGAATAAACCTATTACAAGAGATAAGATCAGTGACCACAAATCTCCGAAAAAGGAGAACCCTTTGTTCAAATTGCTTCATTCATGGTTTTTACCAAACATTTAAACTTGGTTATGAGGCTAGTATTAACCTGGCACCAAAACCAAAGAAAGCTATCATAAGTAAAGAAAATCACAGCCCAATTTTCCTTATTATTATAGACACAAAACTCCTCAAAGGAAGTCAAATTCAGTAATACAAACATAAATGTACAGTATAATGAAGTAGGATTTACCTTAGGAAAGCAAGGTTAATTTAACACTCAAATGCCAATTAATATGAAACACCCTATCAATATTATAAAGGACATAAGCCACAAGATAATTTCAATAGATTTAGAAAACACATTTGACCAAATTCAACTTTTCATGATAAAAGCACTCAGTAAACTAGAAAATTAAGGAAACTTCCTAAACATGTTAAAAGAATTATATGAGAAACCTATAACCACCATCCTGCTTAATGATGAGAGACAATGCTTTACTCTAAAGATCAGAAGTAAAAAAGACAATGATGCTTGCTGTCAATTCCATTTAACATTGTACTGGTAGTACAATCAAGGCAATTAAGAAAAATAAATAAAATGTGTTTGCATTTGAATGAAAGAAATAACACTATTTTCAGATGACATGAACCTGGATATAAAAAAATTCTAAGAAATTTACAAAAAATTAGAACCAATTATAAAATTTTGAACTAATAAATTCATTGAGAAATGTTGGAATAGTCAAGGTAAATATCTAAAAATTAAGAAAATTATTTCACTTATGATAACTTCAAAAAAATAAAATACTTAGAAATAAAATTAAGAGAAGTGAGTGATATGAAAACTACAATGCATTGTTGAAAAAATTAAAAAGACATAAATAAGTGGAAAGACAAACTATATTTATGAATGGGAAGGCAATATTTTTAAGATGGAGATACACTTCAAGTTGATCTACAGATTCAATGCACTCTTTATTTTATATTTCAAAATAGCTAGAAGAGAATATTTTAAATATTTCCAATGCAAAGTAATGATAAATAACTGAGGTGATGAATATCCAAAATACCCTCATTTGATCATTACATATTGTATGCATGTATCAAAATATTACATGTATCTATAAATGTATACATTATTATGTATTAATTAAAAATACAATAAATAAATGTTAAAAAGAATATAGAAAAACAAAAGCAAAACAAAATAAATCCAGGTTTTTTTTTTCCAGAAATTGACAAGAGATACTATAATTAATAAGGAAATGTAAGGGGCCCAGAATGTAAAAAATGATGTCAAATATGAAAATGTTTGAAAACTCATACATCCTTACTTCAAAACATACTACAAAACTACAGTAATCAAAATAATATGCTAACTTAATGATAGTGAGACAGATTGATGAAACAAAATTCAAAGTACAGAAATTAATAATTATATTTACAGTTAATTGATTTTTAAAAAATTTTGTGAGTACACAGTAAGTGTATTTATGGAGTACATGACATATTTTGATAAAGACATAAAATATGTAATAATCATATCAGGGTAAATGGGGTATACATCACTTTGAGCATTTATTATTTCTTCTTTTTTTCTTATCCTTCTAATCAATGGGAGGCATTTATCATTTCTTTAATGTTACTAACATTTAAATAATACCTTTTTGGTTATTTAAAAATGTACAATTATTATTAACTTTAATCATCCTATTGTGCTATAAATTACTAGATCGTACTCATTCAATATAATGATATTTTTGTACCCATTAACCATCCCCACTTCCTCTACCCCACTACCCTTCCCATCCTCTGGTAACCATCATTCTACCTTCTACCTCCATATGTTTAATTGTTTTAATTTTTAGCTTCCACATATGAGTGAGAACATGTGAAGTTTGTCTTTCTGTGTCTGGCTTATTTCAGTTTACATAATGTCCTCCAGTTCCAGCAACAACGGGATCTCGTTCTTCTTTCTGGCTGGATAGTACTCCATTTGTGTATGTACTACATCGTTATCCGTTAGTTTGTTGATGAACACTTGGTTGCTTCTGAATCTTGTCTATTGTAAACAGTACTGCAATAAATGTGGGGATATAGATATCTCTTCAATATACAGATGTCCTTTCCTTTGGGCATATACCTCGCAGTGGAGTTGCTGGTTCATATGGTAGTTCTATTTTTAGTTTTTTGACGAATATCCACACTGTTCTCCATAGTGGCTATACATTTCTACCAAGAGTGTATGAGGATTTCCCTTTGTCCATATCCTTGTCAGCATTCATTATTGCTGGTCTTTTGGATAAAAGCCATTTTAATTGGGGTAAGTTGATATCTCCTTGTAGTTTTGATTTGCATTTCTCTAATAATCAGTGATGGTGAGCAGTTTTTAATATACCCACACTTTTTAATATACTCATTTGCCATTTGTATGTCTTCTTTTAAGAAATGTCTATTCAGATCTTTGGCATATTTATTGACCAGTTTATTTGATTTTTTTTCTATTGAGTTGTTTGAGCTCCTTATATATCCTGTCAGTTACTTGCTTGTCAGATGGAGAGTTTGCAAATATTTTCTCCCATTCTTTGGGTTGTCTCATCACTTCATTGACTGTTTCCTTTGCTATGCAGAAACTTTTTAATTTGATGTGATCCCATTTGTCCATTTTCGCTTCAGTTACCTGTGTTTTTAGGGTATTACTCAAGAAAGCTTTGCCCAGATTGATTTCCTAGAGAGTTTCCCCAATGTTTTCTTGTAGTATTTCATACTTTCAGGTTGTAGACTTAAGTCTTTAATCTACTTTGATTTGATTTTTTTATGGTGAGAGATAGGGGTGTAGTTTCATTCTTCTGCATATAGATATCCAGTTTTCCCAGAAAAATTGATTAAAGAGACTTGTCCTTTCCCCAGTGTATATTCTTGGCAACTTTGTCAAAAATGAGTTCGCTGTAGATGTGTAGATTTATTTCTGTGTTTTCTATTCTGCTCCATTGGTCTATGTGTCTGTTTTTGTGCCAGTATCATGCTGCTTTGGTTACTATAGCTCTGTAATATTATTTGAAGTCAGGTAACGTGATTTTCTTTATTCTTGTGATGGCTTTGACTATTCTGGGTCTTTTGCAGTTCCATATTAATGTTAGGATGATTTTTTCTATTTCAATGAAAAATATCATTGGTATTTTGATAGGGATTGCATTGAATCTGTAGATTGCTTTGGGTGATATGAACATTTTAACAATATTGATTTTTCTAATCCTTGAACTTGATATATCCTTTCATATTTTGTGTCCTCTTCAATTTCTTTCATCAATGATTTATAGTTTCCACTGTAGCAATCTTTCACTTATTTGGTGAAGTTTATCTTTAGCTATCATAAATAGAATTACATTGTCGATACCTTTTTCAAATTGTTCATTGTTCAAATATATAAATGTGGCTGATTTTTCTATGTTGATTTTGTATCCTGCAAATTTACTGAATTTGCTTATTAGTTCTAACAGTTTTCTTGTGGAATCCTTAGGTTCCTTCAAATATAAGATGATATCATCTACAAACAAGAATAATTTGACTTATTTCTTTCCAATCTGGATTCCCTTTATTTCTTTGTCTTCTCTAATTGCTCTAGCTAGGACTTCCAGTACTGTGTTGAATAACAGTGGTGAAAGTGGGCATCCTTGTCATGTTCCAGATCCTAGAAAAAAGGCTTTTCATTTTTCCCCTTTCAGTATGATACTAGCTGTAGGTCTGTCATATATGGCTTTTATTGTATTAAGGTTTGTTCCTTCTGCACCATTTTTAAGAGTTTTATCATGAAGGGATGTTGAATTTTATCAAATGCTTTTTTGGCATCAATTGAGGTAATATGGATTTTATTCATTCTGGTGATATGATGTATCACATTGATTGATTTGCATATGCTGAAACATCTTTACATCCTTGGGATAAATTACAGTTGGTGATAATGAATAATCTTTTTAATGTGTGATTGAAATTTGTTTGCTAGTATTTTGTTGAGGATTTTTGCATCAATGTTTATCAGGGATTTTAGACTGTACTTATCTTTTTTAATGTGTCTTTATCTGGTTTTGTTATCAGCATTGTACTGACCTAAAGAAATTAGTTTGGAAATAGTCTCTCCTCATCTGTGTTTTGGAATAGTTTGAGTAAAATTAGTATTAAGCTCTTCTTTAAATGTTACGTAAAATTCAGCAGTGAAGCCACCAGGTCCTGGACTTTGTTTGCCTGGAGACTTTTAATTATGGCTTCAATTGCTATTGATCTATTCAGGTTCTGTATTTCTTCATGGTTCAATCTTGGTGGGTTGGATGTGTCAAGGAATTTAACAAATTATTCCAGGCTTTCAAATTCATTGGCATATAGTTGCTCCTAGTAGTCTCTAATAATCTCTGGAATTTCTGTAATATCAGTTACAATATCTTCTTTTTCACCTTTGATTTTATTTGTTAGAATTCTCTTGTTTTATCCTTGCATGCTGTATTAGTCAGGGTTCTCTAGAGGAACAAAACTAATAGTAAATAGGCATATATAAATGGGAATTTATTAAGGAGTATTGACTCACACAATCACAAGGTAAAGTTGCACAATATGCCATCTGCAAGCTGAGGAGCAAGGAAGCCAATCTAAGTCCCAGCATCACAAAAGTAGGAAAGCTGACAGTGCAGCCTTCAGTCTGTGATCAAAGGCCCAGGAGTCCCATAGCTAAAGAACCTGGAGTCTGATGTTCAGTGACAGGAAGCATCCAGCACAGGAGAAAGATGCAGGCAGAAGACTAAGCCAGTTTAGTCCTTCCACATTCCTCTGCCTGCTTTTATCCTAGCTACACTGGCAGCTGATTAGATAGTGCCCACCCATGTTGAGTGTGTGTCTGCCTCTTCCAGTCCACTGACTCAGATGTTAGTCTCCTTTGGCAACACCCTCACAGACACACCCAAGACCAGTACTTTACGTTCTTCAATCCCATTAAGTTGACACCCAATATTAACCATCACATCTGGCAAATGGTTTGTTGATTTTCTTTAAATTTTCAAAAAAACCAAGGTTTTGTTTTATTTATCTTTTTATTGTTTTCCTTGTTTCAATTTTATTTATTTCTGTTTTCATCTTTATTATTTTTCTTCTAATACTTTTTTGTATGTGGTTTTCTAGTGCTTTTTAAATTCTTTAAGATGCATCATTAGGTTGTTTATTTGAAGCTTTTCTACTTTCTTTATGTAGTCACTTATTGCTATAAACTTGCCTCTTAGTACTGCTTTTACTGTATCCCGTAGATTCTGGTGTGTTGGGTTTTCATTTTCATTTATTTCAAGAAATTTTTAAAATTTCTTCTTTTTTTATTCATCCACTGACCATCCAGCAGCATATTGTTTAGTTTACATGTGTTTGTATAGTCTCTAAAATTCCTGTTATTATTGCTTTTTATTTTTAATCCATATAGTCAGAGAAGACATTTTACAAAGCTGGAGGCATCACACTACCTGACTTCAAACTACACTACAGGGCTACAGTAACCAAAACAGCATGGTACTGGTACCAAAACAGAGATATAGACCAATGGAACAGAACAGAGCTCTCAGAAATAATACCACACATCTACAACCATCTGATCTTTGATAAACCTGACAAAAACAAGAAATGGGAAAGGGTTCCCTATTTAATAAATGGTACTGGGAAAACTGGCTAGCCATATGTAGAAAGCTGAAACTGGATCCCTTCCTTACACCTTATACAAAAATTAATTCAAGATGCATTAAAGACTTAAATTTTAGACCTAAAAAAAATTTATAAATTTTTTAAGACTGATGCTGTGACCAAATATATAGTCTATCCTTGAGAATGATCCATGTGCTGGGAAGAATAGAAATCTATTAGGACCATTTGGTCTATAGTGCAGATATGTCAAATGTTTGTTTATTGACTTTCTGTCTGGGTGATCTGTCCAGTGCTGAAGTGAAGTGTTTAACTCTCCAGCTATTATTGTATTAGGGTCTATTTTTCTGTTTAGCTCTAATAATATTTGTTTTATATATCTGGGTCCTCAAACATTGGGTAAATATATATTTGTTATATCCTTGCTGAATTGACCCATTTATTATTATATACTGATTTCTATGTTTCTTTTTACAGGTTTTAATTTGAAATCTATTTTTTCTATATGAGTATATGAACTCTTGCTTGTTTTTTTGGTTTTGATTTGCATGGAATAACTTTTTCCATCGTTTATATTTTCAGTATATGTGTGTCTTTATAGGTGAAGTGTGTTTCATGTAGGCAACAGATCATTGGGTTTTGTTTTTCTATCAATTCAGCCACTCTTTGTCTTTTGATTACAGTTTAGTTCATTTAAATTTGATTTTATTATGAATTAGTAGGAACTTATTCCTGCCATTTTCTTATTTGTTTTCTGGTCCTCTCTTTCTTCCCTTCCTTCTTCCTGTCTCCGTTTTTGTGAAGGTAATTTGTTTTTCCTGTTGGTATATTTAAATTTCTTGCTGTTTGTGTTTTACGTCTGTTGTAGGTTTTCTGATTTGAGGTTACCATGAGGCTTGTAGATGTATTATATGTAATGATTTTCAATTCATGACCACTTACCACTGATTGTAAAAGGAAACACAAACTAACAAATAAGCAAAGAGAAAACCAATAATAATTCTGAATTTTAACTTCACCTCCCCCTGCTTTTTAAACATCTTGTTGTTAATAGTCATATCTTATTATACTGTCTTAAAAAGTTGTTTTAGTTATTATTTTTGATAAATTCATCTTTTAGTCTTTCTCCTCAAAATATAAGTAGTTTAAAAACCACAATTACAACATTATAATATTCTGTGCTTGTCTATGTACTTACTATAACAAGTGAGTTTTATACTTTCAGGTGATTTCTTATTGCCTATTAGTGTCTTTTTCTTCCAGATTGAAAAACTTTCTTTAATATTTTTGTAGAACAGTTCTGGTATTGATAATATCCCTTAGCTTCTATAAGTCTGAGAAAGTCTTCATTTCTCCTTCATGTTTGAAGGATATTTTCACTGGATACACTATCCTAAGATAAAAATGTTTTTTCTTCAGCACTTTAAGTATATTATTACACTCTCTCCTGGCCCATAAGGTTTTTGCTGAGAAGTATGTTGCCAGGCATATTGAAGTTCTTTTGCATATTACTTGTTTTTTTCTCTTACTGATTTTAGGATCTTTCTTTTTCCTTTGACTTTTGGGAGTTTGATTATTAAATATCTTGTAGTAGTGCTATTTGGGTTAAATCTGCTTGGTATTCTATAACCTTCATATATTTGAATATTCATGTCCTTCTCTAGATTTGGAAAATCCCATGTTATTTTCCCTTTGATTAAAGTTTCTACCCCAATATATCTTTCTAAGTCCTTTTTAAGGCCAACAACTCTTAGATTTGCCCAATTTGAGGTTATTTTCTACAGGTTGTAGGCATGCTTTATTCCTTTTTTTCTTTTATCTCTTCTGTGTATTTTCAAACAGTCTGCCTTCAAGCTCACTAATTGTTTAGTTTGCTTCATCAATACACTGTTGAGAGACTGTAATGCATACTTCAGTGTATCAATCAAATTTTTTAGCTCTAGAATTTCTGCTACATTTTAAAAAATTATTTCAATATCTGTTAAATTTATCTAATAGAATTCTGAATTCCTTCTCCCTGTTGCCTTGAATATTATTGATCTTCCTGAAAGCATGTCTTTTGAGTTATCTGTTTGAAAGGTCACCTATCTGTTATTCTGGGATTCATCGCTGTTGCCTTAATTTGTTTATTTGGTGAGGTCATATTTTCCTGATGGTCTTGATGTTTGTGGATGTTCATTAAGTCTGGGTACTCAAGAGTAAGGTATTAATTGTAGTCTTCACAGTCTGGGATTTGCACTCATCTTTCTTGAAAAACTTTACGTGTATTCACAGAAAATTGAGTGTTGTGATCTAAGTCCTTAGTCACTGTAGCTGTATGTGCATTAGAGGGCACCCCAAACCCAGTAAAACTATGACTCTTGAAGACTTGTAGATGTTCCACCTTGGTGGTCTTGGGTAAGATTTGAGAGAATTCCCTAGGCTACCAGAAAGAGACTCTTGTTCTCTTCCCTTACTTTACCCCAAACAAATGGAATATATCTTTTCATGCTGAGTTTCCTGGAGCTCGGAAAGGATTGACACAAGCCCACCTGCAGCCACCACAACTGGGACTTTGCTGGGTCAGACTAGAAGCCAATAGAGCAGTGAGTCTTGGCCAAGATCTGTGGCAACCACTGCCTGATTACTACCAATTTCACTCAAGGTCCAAGGGCTCTTCAGTCAGAAGGTGATGAATCCAGCCAGACTGGTGTCCTTCCATTCAGGTGGTGCACTATCCCACAGCCCAAGGCAGGTCTAGAAACGTCCTGCAGGAGCCAGGGTCTGGAGTCAGAAACCTTAGGAATCTACTTGGTGCTCTATTCTGCTGTGACTGAACTGGCACTCAAGCCATGAGACAATGACCTTTACACTCTTCTTTCTTCCTTTCTCAAGCAAGAGGAGTCTTTCCCCACGGCCTCCCCAGCCACAGACCTATATCAAGTGCTACCTGGCTACCACCAATGACAACTCAAAGCCCAAGATTTCTTCAGTCCACTTGTGGTTAACACTGCCAGGCCTTGGACTCTCCCTTTAGGGCAGTGATCTCCCCTCTGGCCTTGGACAAGTCCAGAAATGCCATCCAGGAGCCAAGTCCTGGAACTGGGGACTCTAAGAGCTCATATATTACTCTACCTCACTGTTACTGAACTGGTGCACAGGCTGCAAGATGAAGTCCCCTTTACTTTTCCCTCTTCTTTTCTCAACAAGAGGAGTCTTCTCCCATGACTACAACAGCTGGGAATGTGTTGAGTTATACCTGCAGCCATCACAGCACTGGGTCTCACCCAAGACCCACAGTAAGTATTGCCTGGCTATCACTGGTGTTGATTCAAGGCTCAAGCTCTCTTTAATCAGCAGGTGATGAATCTTTCCAGAATTGGGTGGTGCCCTTCAAGGCACCATGTTCTCTTCAGATTCGTGGTGTGTTTAGAAATGTCATCAAGGAATTGATGACTCTGCCTCAGCTTCAGGACTCTGCCTCATGCTGTATTCTACTGTGCCTGAGCTGGTGTCCAAATTGCAAGACAAAGTTATTTTTACACTATACTTTCCTCTCCTTAAGCAGAAAGAAAGAGTCTCTTCTGGAACTATGAGCTCCACTGCCTGGGGTTAGGGGCAGGTGACACAAGCACTCCCTTGGCTGTCCCAGGTTGTATATCTCACTAATTTTTATGCACCCCAATTCCACTGCTCCTGAGCCCAGTAGAACACAAAGACTTTCCCCAAAATTGCAGTCTTTGTGCCCTAGACTGCCTTTTGCATTTATTTAGAACTCCAGGGAACTTTAGCTCATAGTGGTGGAGCTAGCTGGAACTCAAGTTCTACGGAGATGGATGATTCCCCTGTAGCAAGGGCTTGGGTAAATGGTCCTTTTAGAGGGCTGACTAAATGCTGCCCTGTGTTGCTTTCCACTGTGACAGGCAGCACTGATTTCCAAGTCATGGTCCCACAATAACTGCTCTCTCCCTCCCCGAAGCAAACAGATTCTATCTCTGTGCCACACAGCCACTGCTGGAGTATGGGAGAAGGGTGATGTTGGCAATTCAAGACTGTCTTTCTTACCCTCTTTGGTGCCTTTCCTTGCTTTGCTGTTAAAACCAGCTACTGTGATCACTCACCTGATTTTTGATCTGTATGAAGGTGGTTTCTTGTGTGAATAGTTGTTCAGTTTGGTGTTCTTGTGGGAACAATTGCTGCAGAATTCTATTTAGCCATCTTGCTCCACCTCTGTCTATTAAATGATTTTTAATAAGGTGTTAAGTCAACCTAATGGGTAAAGAATAGTCTTTTTAACAAATGATTCTGGTACAACTAAATACCTCTATCAAAAAGAATTTGGAGCCTCTACCTCTTACCATACATATAAATTAACTCAAAATGTATAAATAACCTGCATGTAAAAACTCAAACTGTAATAATCTTAGAAGAAAACATAAGCATATATCTTCTTGACCTTATATTAATAAATGGTTTCTCATAGGTGACACCAAAAGCTTAAGGAAACAAAATAAAAAACAAATAAATTGAACTTCATCAAAATAAAAAAACTTTTGTGCTTTGGAGTATACCATCAATAAGTTAAACAGACTGTTCACTGATTGAGAGAAAATATTTGCAAATTATATGTCTGATAAAGGACTTTTACCCAGAATATGTGTGTGTGTGTGTGTGGGTGTGTGTACTTGTGTGTGTGTGCATGCATGTGTGTGTGTGTGTTTAAAGCTCTTAAAACTCCACATTAGGAAGATGAAATTCCCAATTGAAAAATGAACAAGGGATCTAAACAGACCTTTCTCCAAAAACGATATAGAAATAGTAAGTACATGACAGTATGTTCAACATTATTATTTATTAGAGAAACAAAAATCAAAATCTCAATGAGATACCACTTCACATGTCCTAGGAGGGCAATAATGAAAATGTCAAATGATAGCAAGTTTTGTCAAAAATGCAAAGAAATTGGAGCCTCATATGCTGCTGGTGCGAATGTAAAATAGTGCAGCCATTTTGGAAAACAGTCTGGCAGTTTCTCCAAAATATCCAGTTACCATATGGCCAAGCAATTCTATGCCTAATTATATACTCAAAGGAAATTAAGACTTATGTTCACATAAAAACTTTTGTACAAAAATGTTCATAAAAACATTATTCATAATAACCAAAAATAAAAACAACCCAAATTTACATCAACTGATGAATGAATAAGGAAATGAGATATGGCCATACAGTGATCTATTACAGAGCAATAAAAAAAATAAAGTACCAATGCATGTTACAACATGAGTAAACCTTGAAAATATGTGAAGAAGGCCATCACAAAAGACTACATACTGTATAATTCCCTGTGTAGAAAATATCCAGAAAAGGCAAATCTATAGAGGCATAAAACAGATTAAGTGATTAACAGGGCTGCAGGAGGTAGAGGAAAATGAAGAGTGATTGCTAGTGGGTACCAGATTTCTTTCTGTGGTGTTGAAAATGTCTCAAAGTTGATTGTGGAGGTGGTTGCAGAACTCTAAATATGCTAAAAATTAGAAAGTTCTACACTTTAGGTGGGTGAATTGTATGAATTATATTTTAAATCTGTTTCTAAAAAATTAAAATTTTAGAACTGAAAACATGATAACCAAAATTAAGAATATACATTTAGGAGTATATTAGCCATGACTGGATAAATAATTACCGAATTAAAAGGTCACAGTCATTGAAAGCATACATCATAAGTTCAATGAACACTAAAAATCTTAAGCAGCAGTAATTAAATGAAATCAACACCTAGCATAACATGTAAAACCATTGCAAAACCAAAGATAAAGAAAACAAAAATTGCAAGAGCTCCAGGAATGGAGGAAGGAGAAGATGATTACTTCCAAAAGGTCAGTAATAAGATGGACATCGGACTTCTCAATAGAAACAATGGATGCAGATGACTATGGAATGCTATCTTCAAGGCGCTAAAAGAAAATAACTACCAACCTCAAATTCTGTACTTAATAAAATCTACCTCAAATAATAAAACTAAAACTGTCCTTTTGTTGATTTCACAGTTTAGAATAATAAATGTTTGAATACGATAGAGTAAGTTGAAGTGAATTTAACTATAGGAGCTCTAAGAATGGAATAGTAAATTATGTATGGAAGTATAAATGACAGCCCCACAATAATAGTGGCATGTAAGTAGAATATAACAAAGGCAGGTATATTTTAAAAGGCCCCAAAATAATCAGAAATATTTATGTGGGTGTGTGTGTATATTTGTGTTTGTGTGAGAGATAACAGAGCATGCCTGTGCATACATTGGTATATGAAATTGACTGAGGGAGAAGGGAAGACCATTTCCAATGAATGGAAGTATAAAACAACTTTATATGTTTAGAGAAATATACATTGATGAATGAAAATAACATCAAATGTAGGAGTTGGAAGAGATGAAAATTAAAATAGTAAGCAAGGTCAAATTCTAAAGGACATCTTATAATCATTCACAGGGTATATATGTGTGTGTGTGTGTGTGTGTGTGTGTGTGTGTGTGTGTGTTGGTAGATATTAGTAACAACTGGGACTTATTTTCAAAATACGTTTGTGTTCTCTGCCAACATCCTCAAAAAAATGCTGATAATTTGTGGGTATATACACTTTGAAAAAAGCTCCTCAAATAACTCTGATAATATTACTGTTGAAATGATAACTATGGATAATTAATAGAGGTTGGCATATATAATTTATATTTCAGTTAACACTGAGTATTTACCATGTGTCAGTAAAATAGATGCTGTCACGTGTTTTGTTCAAATCTCTCATTAGCCAGATGCTACAAGAATTTGTTGATAATGACTCATATTTCCTTTCTTCTCTGGAGAATTGCTCTCTGCTGATCAAAGCTTCACCACCAGTGAGGATCCCCAAGTAATGACTGACAGATATAGTGATACAGTTGTCCCCTTTTTTCTCAGAGAGGAATAATCCTGTAATATGACTTATGCTCCAGAGTACCTGGTGAAGCAAGGAAGGATCAGGTGTTATTTGATGTTACTTGAGAGCTCATTCTTACTTTTTTTTAATTTGTCACTTCTTTGCAGGTTTTCCTGAAAAGCATTTCTTCAATTCATGTGCACATAAGTCCTTGTCACATCTCTTCTTCTAGAGAATCCAGCCTTAGATATTTGGTACCAGAAGTAATCCTAAAAAGTAGACTCTAAAAATGGAATTCTGGAGTTGGAACACCCAGTAGTTCCAGTTATAATTCCATTACTGGTGGAAAGTGGAGCTGTATGAATGCAATTCTAAAGGATTTCAACTGTGGTAAACTTGGGTGAGATAAAGCAGGAGATATACTGACTTGTGTAATCTTTGTGGTGGTAATAGGTATGTGAGTGATTAGAAATCCTTTGAAATTGAGTTGCTTTGGGTGAGTATACTTGATGATTTGAAGAAATAAAATAATGGGCTTAGGATTATTAATCACAAAGGTAAAGTAAAATGTCATTCAGACAATGTACTTGGCATAATTTAAAGTGACATTTATCTACTATAACTGGAAAGTAGAAAGAATAAAATTTGACTTCAGGATCTTTTTTGTAAGATTGGAATAAAAGGTAGAATTCTCAGCCTCAGCATGTCTACACTGACAAATTTATGCTTCTAATATAAAATGAGTTGGACCCTGGTAAAGAGTACTAAAGAACCGTGAAGTGAACCAAAGCTATCCGGAACTCTTGGAGCTTGAAGAACTGGCCTATTCTCCCTTGTTGGAAGATGGACATCCTCTTTTTTTGAAGACTATGTAGAAGCACCACAGGGTCAGGTGCCTTAAGAAATGATGAGTTCTCTCCTCAGTATCTTCCCTTGACTCTCTATAGTCACCAGATCCATAACAAAGGTGATTAGCATGATTAAAATATAGAATTGCTGGACCTAGTAAATAAAGATAAGGGGTGTATGATAAGGAGTTGTAGTAGTTGGATAACATATAGTGTGAAATGTAAGAGAAGTATTTCTGGTTGTGGATGCTGAGAGAACCAGATTCAGGAATATTGGCCCTAGAGTTGAATAAGAAAAACATTGTTGATATGGGGATCATCTTTTTTGGCCACTTCTAGAAGAGTTGGTTCCAATATAAATTTTGAGATGATTTGTGGGAAACATGATTTTAAATAAAATAGAAGTGCCAAAAATGTCATGTAAGACTATGAGAAAGGATCAAAACACTCAGAGAAGTGGACATGGTCCAATGGGTCTACTGAAGAAACCAAATGAAGCTCTCGAATGAGTGTGTTTTCAGAGGTACAGAGGCCAACAGAGCCCATAGTATATTTGGGGGCTACTAAGGAGTATGTTGTTGAGGAGATGGTCAGCATTTTTGAGAAACTTCATAATGCACATTCTCTATGGGTTAAACAAAAAAGATGATATTATAGGACTTGCCTTCCTCATAGCAATAGGGCATGATAGGATTATAGAATAACAAGGAGGCACTTAACCATCAGAAGCAAGATGGGTATAACAGCTGTAATGAGCAGCAAGGTTTGAATGGTTGCTAGGCATCTTGACTTGCAGGGAGATAATATTACTAAGAGTTCCTAGGCAAGATATTCCAGCAGCTAACACGGTTGTCACGATCACTTACTTTCTGGATCTAGCAAGTTGTCAGACATATAACCTATCACTTGAAGGAGAAATTATATCCCCTTAAGAAAAAAAAAATTTCTCTTAAGTAAAACAATACTAAAAAAATGTATACAGTAATGATTTCATCAATGAATCCTCACAGGGATCTACAGCCATCAACTGGGGAATATTAAATGATCAGATGTTTTAAGGACTATTGAAGATAGAGCCTGAGTTGATGCTGATAACCAGAGACTCAAATACTATAATGGTCCCTGTTAGAGGAGGGACATATTGGGGTCAGATAATAAATGATTTAACATCCAGGTTCATCTTGCACTGGACCCTTTAAGTCCTCAGACCCATCAAATGCTGATATCCCTAGTTTTCAAATGTAAAATGGTAATGAACACATTAAGCAGTAGGAAAATCCCTTACCTCTGTTCCTTTCTATGTGTGCTAAAAGCTGTGTTAGAAAGACCAAGTGGAATCTCTTGATATTGTTCCCTTTTGTAAAAGATACATTAAAAATGATATTGTGTTTCAGGGAAAATCATGAAATTAGTACCACCTTCAAAGACGTAAATGATGCTAGAGTAATGACATTCATTATGTATCCTCATTTAATTTAGCCATCTAGCCCATGAAAATCCTAGTTAGATTATAGATGACTTATAGAATACTATACACTTAAGTAAGTTGTAGCCCTGATAATAGTTGTGCTGAATGTAACATATTTCCTTGAGCAGATTTGGCACAGCCTTCAGAAACGTTATATGCAGCTTTTAATCTTACATATGTTCTTTTCTGTATCCATTAGGAGAAAGATCAAAGCTGTTTGCATTTACATAGGCTATACAAGAATATGTATCCACGGTGTTGCTCTAGGCTTTTGTTAATTTTATTTCTGTCTATCACAACAGAAAAAAATTGAAAAAGTAGTCATCTCCATTAGCTTCTATGTTTGGATCTTAGAGTCTAATTTTAGTCCTAGTTACAAAGTTGCTGTCATACCTACACCCCCAACAATCCCCCCCAAACCAGTGGAATTTCTATTGATGCCTCTACCTCATTTTTACATAAACAACAGACACACACATATATACGCACATCCGCACTACACACATATACTCCCACACCACACACCCTGCCATATATTTATTTATATTTTACAGTATTTCACATTTTTAAGCAATTTCATGTATTTTCCTCCTTGTGGACTACTTTGATGATTAGATACTTTCATTCATTGTGTATATTTAGAGAATAAGGCTTAGTAAAGTAAACTTGTTAAGTAAACTTAGTAAAGTAAACTTAGTAAGTAAACTACATAAATATGAAACCATTACTTTGGCATAACTACATTCATGTCAAAATCTAAGCTCTTTGTATTATGTTAACCTAGACCCCAAGGGACCTTCAGACTTCAAGACTGAATCTTGTCTTGAAGGTTCCAGATATAGAACTATGTCTGGGTAACTTTAGGCCTGTATATAGCCATAATATAAGAGCAAGATACAGATTGGAAAAATAAAATAAGGGGAAAAATTCATACTGATTCATATATCTGCAATATGAAAAAGGAAGGCTATATTATTAAAAAACACAAAATAACAACCACAACAAAATGCAAAACAGAGTGATTGTATAGTCTGGGCATGAATTACACAGAAGTAGAATAAAGGAGTTGCTTTGTTTGAAGAATTGGAAGCTGTAATAGCATGAAAGGATATCTATTTGAAGTATTCTAAAACGTAGTTCATTAATTTTTCTTCTCAGACCACATTTGTTCTTAATTTACATCAAGCCAAACAAATAAGTTAGGTGCTCTAAGTGAGCAGTCTCCAAGTGTTTTGGCACCAGGGACTGGTTTTGTGGAAGACAATTTTTCCATGGACGGGGTGGGGTGAGAGGGTGGCGATGGTAGTGGACGGTTTCGTGGTGAAACTCTTCCACCTCAGATTATCAGGCATTAGAGTGTAATAAGGAGCATGGAACCTAGATCCCTCACATGGCAGTTTACAATATGGTTCACGCTCTTATAAGAATCTCATGCATTCACCGGTCAGACAGGAGGTGGAGCTTAGGTGGTTGTGCTCTCTCACCTGCTGCACACCTCCCTCTTGTGGCCCAATTCTTAACAGGGTGCTCAGTACCCGCCTACAGCCTGGGAGTTAGGGACCCCCAGCTCTACATACTGTCCAAGAACAAGATCAATTTCCATGTATAATTCCTGACCCCACTCCCTTCTTCCAGTCAATGAAGTTGTTACTAACACCTTTAAAAGTGTACTTCTCTAACCAAGGGATTTTGAATTGTACAGTTTTGAACTGCAATGATGGGCATTCTCAGCCAATATTGCATTTTAATGTTCAGGAAAAACAGTGAATGAGAATATTAAATCTTCCTTACTCATATTGATCTTCCACTTTGTTTGTGGTGACATTTGATTTTCCTGAACTCTTCAGTTCGGTTGTTTCCTATCAATATGCCTCTTTTTTTTTTATAATTAGAGTAGGATATTAATTCTTCCAACTCATGAATATAGACTATCTTTCCATTTATTTGTATCATCTTCAATTTCTTTTATCAATGTTTTACAGTTTTTAGTATCTTTCTCATTCTTTGTTAAGTATTTTATTTTTTGATGCTATTGTAAATGGTGTTGTTTTGTTAGTGTATAGAAATTGATGTTATAAAAGTGTTGGTACTATCCCAAGTAATCTACATATTCAATGCAATCCCCATCAAAATTCCAATGCCATATTTTCATTGAAATAGAAAAAACATTTTTAAAATTTGTATAGAACCACAAAAAATAACTCCAAATAGCCAAAGGAATCTTGAGGAAAAAAGGCTGGAGACATCACACTACATGATTTCAAAATTTGCAAAGCTATAGTAATCAAAATAGCATGGTGCTTGAATAAAAATAGACATATTAAACAATGTATTAGGATAGAAATCCCAGAAATCAACCCACATATTTATGGTCAATTAATTTTGTATTATTCTTTTGTTTCATTCTTTCTCTTTTACTGTCTGCCTTTATATTTATTTATTTATTTATTTATTAAATTTCCTTTATGTTATTTTGAAGAATCACAACCAGCTTTAAAAATTTTTTACACAATTA
>NW_012112030.1:12877197-12893597 GCF_000951035.1 Colobus angolensis palliatus
CGATGCCTCGCCCTGCTTCAGCTCTCGCTGGTCGGGCTGCAACAGCTGACCAGCACCGATTGTCCGGCACTCCCTAGTGAGATGACCCCAGTACCTCAGTTGAAAATGCAGAAATCACTGGTCTTCTGTGTCGCTCGCGCTGGGAGTTGGAGACTGGAGCTGTTCCTATTCCAGGGAGCAGTATTTCTTAAAGTCTGCCTTTGTATTTAATGATTTTTTTATAGTGGTAAGCTTTGATTCCCTTCTATATTTTATGTACCTACTGCAGGTTCTTTCATTGAGGTTACTATGAGACTTACACAAAACATTTTATATTTATAGCAGTCTATTTTAAGCTGATAGCAGTTTAATTTTGATATTATTTTAGTTTTGCATACAAAAACTCTATACTTTACATTCTTTTCTTCCCATATTTTATGTTATTGATGCCACAATTTGCATATTTTATATAGCATAGATTATTTAACAAATTATTGTAGCTTAAGTTATTTTTGATACTTTTTCTTCTATTTTTTATTAGAGTTAAAAGTGATGTATGCATTATCAATACAGTATTTGAGTGTTCTGAATTTGACTATATTCTTACTTTTATAGTGTGTTTTACACTTTTAGCATTTTTATAAAGCAGTTCTATTGATGATAAACTTCTTTCGATTTTTTTTTTTTTTGTCTGAAAAAGTCCTCATCTCTTTTCTGAAAGACAGCCTTACTATTTATGGTGTTCTTGGTTTGCATTATTTTCCTTCAGTGTATTACATATATTATACTACTATCCCTGGCCTGCAAGATTTCCGTTGAGAAATCTACTGATAGTCTTATAGATGTTTCCTTGTATGTGGTGAGCTGCTTTTCTCTTGCTGTTTTCAAAATTCTCTCACTGCATTTGATTTCTGAGGAATTGATTATAAAATGTCTTGGTGAAGATCTCTTTATATCTATTTTATTTGGGGTTTGGAGGCTTCATGGATTTTGATGTTTACCTCCATACTTGAAGAGTTTTCTGTAATTATTTATTTAAGTAAGCTTTTAGTCTCTTTCTCTCTATATGCATAATTTCCATAATGCATATATACATTTCCTTGATGGTGCCTTGTAAGTTCTGTAAGCTTTCTTAACTCTTTTCCTTTTCTTTTTAGTTTTTGTTCCTTTAGCTGTGTAATTTCAAATGTTCTGTCTCTGGATTCAGTTATTCTTTCCTCCGCCTGACCAAGTCTGCTGTTCAAGCTCTCTGTGAAACTTTTTGGTTCAGCCCTCATATTCTTTAACTCTAGAATTTCTGTTTTATTAATTTTTATGGCTTCTATCTTTGTTAAACTTCCCTTTTTGTTAATAAATATTTTTTTTTTGCTCTTTTTAGTTGTGTTTCTTATACCTCACTGAATTTCTTCTAGATCACTATTTTGAATTCTTTATCTGGTGGTTCATAGATCTTCATTTCTTTAAGGTCTATTTTTGTTGCATTATGTTGCTCCCTTGGTAGTGTCATGTTTCCCTTATTATTATTGATTTTTGTGGCTTTACATTAGTGTCTGAGCTTTTGAAGAAGTGGATGCCTATTCTAATCTTTACAGACTGGCTTTGGCAAGAAAGCTCTTCACCACTCAGCCTGTCATAGATTCTTAGTGGGCCATGTGGTGAGGTCTACAGGCAGACTTGCTGCTGTAATATGAAAACAGGGTGTCTTGGTTTGGTTTCTGGGTCAGCAGGTAGGCAGAACTGGCACCTAGATCCACAGGCACCAACTAGATGCTTGGAAATGTGGAGGTAGACTTGGAACCTGGCTCCCCCAGTGCAAGCCTGGAGCTTGGGTCTCCTAGAATAGGCATGAATCCTGGTCCCATATATTCTGGCCTGGTTCCATTAGCTCCTAAAGGTAGGAGCCTGTCAACTGGATCCATAAGGGCTAACCTGCAGCTGTGTTTGTGGAGACCAGCTTAAAGTCTGGGTCCATAGTAGCTGGCTTTCTGCTGGTGTTGGCTTTGAGCCTGAATCTGCAAAGATCAGTCTGACTCTGGGGTGAACATGGTGTCTGCGTCCACAGGGGCATGCCTGAAATTTAAGTTTAAGAAATTAAACATTTTTTAAAGTTATAGAATCTGATCAAGATGTTATTAAGTGACATATTACCCAGTGAGAGAGAGGATTAAGCATAACTTACTTGTAGTGGCAGTTATTGTTAAATAATAAAACCAATCCATATTTATTCCCTGGTGAATTTAAATTCCACAATAAACTGGGTTAAGAATTCATCACAAAGTAATTTTGTATCTTATTGAATTGGTAAAAGGCTAGAGTACTAGATATAGAGTTAGGACAGGAAGAAACTAGAACACCAAAACTTTCAAGTCACTATTGCAAAAATAAATGTTCTCCAATTATTTTGTACCTTTATATTTGATTTAGCTCAAGATTCAATTACTAAGAGTAGATTATTTGGCTAAAATTAGGTCACAGACCTACTCCATGGCCGTATGACTAATAAAGCCAGAAAGAAAGATTTTATTAGAACCTTTGAGGGCCATTTGTTTTTACAGCAGAAGAACATGGTGTTTGAATTTACTCTCCTACCAGTACTGTCCCCAGTGGCATAGGGTGAATTTTCTAAAATGAAATCTGATTGCTGTCAGAAAGGGAAAAGGAAAAAACCAAAAAACAAAAAGCTCAAATATGCATAAACTTGTGTTGGAACCGGACACACCAAAAAGGACCAAGCATTAGCAATAAGTCAAAAGGCTATTTATTAGATGACTAGCTCCTCAATGTATGATGACATTATTTTATATAGAGAATACTGAGTCCAGTGTGTTTATAGTTCATGGTGTGGTAACCTTAAGGGAGAGTAAACAGGGCTGGGAGGGTGGGAAGTCAAATAGGGCATGCAAAAAGACATTGTGACCAAACTCTATGTGATAACTAACCTATGTTCATACTTCAGTTTATTTTCTCATATAGTCTGAACCTGCTCCCTATCCTCAGGTTTACATTTAAATTCTCTTAACTTCATTTTCACATAATCTTGCACAAATAAATAAGAATTGATTTTAGTATAATATCAATTATGGGTCAAATTTCTAATGTATTCCGTTTAGTGAAACTTTGCTGTCTTTGCAAGTTTTATTATGTGGATATGGCTCATGGAATTCTTTTGTAGCTGAAAGACAAAAATGCTTGCTTATCTAAACACATATTTTCAGGGAATATTCATGCATAATTAAACTTTTGCCAAAAAGTAAGTGGATTAAGAAAACTCCAAGTAGTTAACTCTAAAAGGCATTTGCTTCCTATATTGACTGATTAATTTTTACATTGTCAGGGGTTTTCAGAATTTCTGAACCTTATGCTGTATAGACCAATTTCGCAGAGACTTTTAGTAGTCTATGTTAGCTTTTAGCTCACAGGACATTTTCTGGCATTAAGATGTTATGTGTATTTCACATATTGATTCTATGTGTGGCAACCTATGGTTTGTTCTATGAATTAGCTCATGTAAATTTAGGCAAGCTGTTGGGTGATTGGAAAAGATATCAGTTGGGTTTGATAATAAATGAGGAACCGTATTAGTATGGGTTCTTCACAGAAAGAGAAACAATAGATTTATATCTACCTACCCATCCATCATTCATCTCATTTATTTTAAGAAAATAAAGGAATTTACTCGTTCAATTGTGGAGATTAGCAAGTCCAACTTCTGCAGGATAGGCCAGCATATGAGACCAAAGGAAGAGTTGATGTTGTAGCTCAAGTCCAAAGGCAGACTGCAGGGAAAATTTCCTCTTCTTTGGGTGAGTCAGTCTTTTTTTCTAAAGGCCTTCAATTTATTGGATGAAGCCCACCAACACTGTAGAGGGTAGTATGTTTTATTCAAAAGTCCTGATTTAAACGTTAATGTTATCTAAAACAATACATCTGTAACAGCATCGAGACTAACATGTGACCAAATATCTGGGTATTGTGGCCTAGCCAAGTCAACAAAAAAAGTTAACCATCACGAGAACTCTTTTCCACCAAAGGAACTTGTCCACATAGATCTTCTCTGATACCTCTGTAGGACATTGTCACATCAGAACTAGGACAGGCTTCCTTCAGAATTCCAGCTTTTGTATATTCTTTGATTATCTTAGTAAGTTTCTCTTCTAACTCTGTTTCATCATATGTAAATTGTATAAGAATATATCCTTTTAGAAATTTTGTAACGATTACATAAAATGCATCACATTTAAAAATATTTAGTGGCTGGGCGCGGTGGCTCAAGCCTGTAATCCCAGCATTTTGGGAGGCCGAGACAGGCGGATCACGAGGTCAGGAGATCGAGACCATCCTGGCTAACATGGTGAAACCCCGTCTCTACTAAAAAATACAAAAAACTAGCCGGGCGAGGTGGCGGGCGCCTGTAGTCCCAGCTACTCAGGAGGCTGAGGCAGGAGAATGGCATAAACCCAGGAGGCAGAGCTTGCAGTGAGCTGAGATCCGGCCACTGCACTCCAGCCTGGGCGACAGAGTGAGACTCCGTCTCAAAAAAAAAAAAAAAAAAAATTTAGTATCCACTGATTCGAGCATATTGCTTTCTTTACATCCCACTCAAAATCATTTACCAAAGTAATCTGAGTAACAAAAACAAAATGATCTATTCAAGAAAATTTAGTTCATATAGTTTCCTCTCAACACCTTAGAAATTATCACTAAAATATTTTGAATAAAATCAGCTATTTAGAATATCTTACTTTGCGTTTAAACTCTCTTACAGAAAGTGGGTAAGTGAATAATTTTTTTAAAGACTAATAAACTATACTGTTTGCAAAACATCTTCTCTTCATTGTACTATATGGCTAAATATTTTATAAAGTGATTACATTGATCATATGGTCTGAATTTGTTCTTTCAAAAGAGTTTATTATACCACATTTGTATGTAACTAAACAAGTCAGTGATATTGAGATAACAATTTGGTTACTTCTGTAAATGCATTAAAAAGCATTTTACCTAGATAAATTATATCCCTTTTTAAAAAGTGCTGAAAGCCTACTATACATCTATTATCCACGCCTTGCAATCCTGGCATTTTATCATTTCAACACCTAGTTTCAACATTGGTCATGAGTGTGTTTTACAATCCATTCTTGTCATTCATTGCTCGGATCCATGGTTTTTCAACTTTGAAAATGTGTGAGATAAGTGTAATTTGACTGGTGAAAGACTTGTTGCATTTGACAGAAAACTACAAATCTGCCCCCAGGGAATGCTCTAAATCTGAGGAGTAAGTTTGTGATTTCCCATGAGGCACTTAGAGATGTTTTCTACAACCTTAGCCTTGCCTATTCCCAATTGAAAAATGTCCTGAATATGAGGCTTTGTGGCATTGTAAAAGGAACACTGGTAAAAATCCAGAGTTTTGGCTTTCTGTTTAGGTTCTGTCACTCTGTGAGTTTAGGTAAGTTAATGCACACTTATAAATTTTCATTGTATAATCTGTAAAAGGAATACGTGGAAATGGTGGTGGTGGTCTCCCTGTTAAAGGATTATATTACTTTCCATTATAATAGTATCAGACATTTCTGGTTTTGCTTGCCATGTGAAAACTTTAACATCAGTGTCTACGTTAGGGGCATCTTACATTTATGAAAGATACTTTGTTATTAGCATTTTAATACAGATGTAGCTGCATTGGTATTTTTGGAAGCTATTTTTCCCCATTTGAAATTTTAACCCTCTGTAATACTATAATACTAGAAGTTTTGGCCATAAATGAAACACAAAAAGAGTAAATTAAATTTCCTTTATTCTGCTTCTTTTGAACATACTCAGGGAACTTGTTTGAATCTCCTGGTTCTGTCAATAACATTGTTTTTCACCAAAAACTTCTCTTTAGCACTCTCTCACACACAATTGCATGTACATTCACAAATTCCTAGTTTATGTAACTCCAGTTTATGACCACCTCAAAGCTACAAATACTATTATCTTTTTTTTTTTTTTTTTTTCTGAGATGGAGTCTTGCTGTATCAACTAGGCTAGAGTGCAGTGCCATGATCTCTGTTCACCACAACCTCCACTTCCTGGGCTCAAGCCATTCTCATGCCTCTGCTTCTCAAGTAGTTGGGACTACAGGTGCAAGCCACCATGCGTGGCTAATTTTTGTACTTTTAGTAGAGATGGGGTTCCGCCATGTTGGTTAGGCTGGTCTCGAACTCCTGACCTCAAGTGATCCACCCACCTTGGCCTCCCAAAGTGCTGTAATTACAGGTGTGGGCCAGGCATGCTGGCTCACACTCAGTTTGCATACTCTCAATTTTTATTCATTGTTACATTCATTTGTTCACTCATTTACTAACTTATTTATCCAGGATCATATAGTTTTAGAAGCATTATGTTAGATTTACCTTCTTGAATCACTACCACAACATTCTTAAATCATGTATCAAAGTAGATATGACCATCAATTTTAAGAATGAATCTTGAATAGGGAGAAAATTGGTTTTCCTGTATAAAATTTTAATTGTTTTTTATGAGATCTATCAATATAGTACAAATGTACCTATTTTATATGTTCTAGTGGATAAATTTTGACAAATCAACAAAATCATAATATACACCATTACTATATCCTCAAAGGTTCACTCATATTCCTGGGTAATCAATCCCATCCTTTCAATCCTGGTGCCTCAAAACCACTGATATAATTTCTGTCATTATAATTTTCCCTTTTCTAAAACTTCATATAAATGGAAGAATGATATCGATTATTTTATATGTAGCTATTTCAATTAGAATAACATATTGAGATTCATCTGTGGTTCATGGAACAGTTATTATTAAATAATCTGGGAGCCATAAGTTTTCATATAAATTATAGAATCAGTTTGCCAATTAAGAAAAAACATACTGAGAACTGATTGTACTTAATTGAATGTAAATATTAAATAGGAGATAATTGGCATGTTAAGATAATTGTATCTTCCAACATGGGAGCATAGAATTTCTCTCCGTTTATTTGGTTCCCTGAATATATATCAGCAATATATAGTATTCTTCAGTGTATTGGTCTTGCACATGTTTTACTAAAATTTATCTCTAAGGATTTCATAATTATTTAATCCCACTAAATGTGGTATATTTTTATTTATTTTTGAAGAAATTTTTATTTTGATGATTAGTACAATTTTCCAGCTTTATTGAGATATAATTGATGTACAGATAATTGTCCAGAGTTAAAGTATACAATATGGTGAGTTTGGACATATGTATTCACTTGTGTTACTGTCAGCACAATCCAGTCAAGAAATATAGACATCACCTCCAAAAGATTCCTTGTGTCCCATTGCTCCTTGTGTGTGGGGGTCGGGTTGGGGGGTAAGAACACTTCAACATGAGAACTACAATTCTGAAAAGTGTTTAAGTACAAAATGCTTTTTCGTTCACTGTAGGCACCATGTTGCACAGCAGATCTCTAGAACTTTCTCATTTTTTGTAACTGTAACTTTATACCTATTGAGCAACATGTCCATCCCTATTAACCACCATTTTATTGTCTACTTCTATACCTATGATTATACCTTTATATTTTTGCTGCGTTTAAGAGGAATCATGCACCATTCATTCTCCTGTGACTGACTTATTTCACTTAGTATAATGTATTCCAGGTCCATCCATGTTGTTGCAAGTGATGGGATTTCCTTCTTTTTTAAAGTGAGGAATAATATTCCATTGTTTACATATACCATAATTTCTTTCCCCATTTAGTTGTCAATGGACATTTGTGTTGTTTTCATATCTTGGCTATTGTAAATGATACTACAGTGAACATAGGAGAACAGATATCTTTTTGACGTGGTGATTTCAATACTTTTGGACATATACTCAGAACTGGGATTACTGAATCATACAGTAGCTCCATTGTTAATTTCTGAGGAATTTTATCTTTTTGATAAAATGATTTGCTTTAGGTAGATACCTAGTAGTGGGATTGCTGGGGTGGATGGCAGTTTTATTTTTAGTTCTTTGTGAACTCTCCATACTGTTTTCCATAGAGGATGAATTAATTTACATTCACCCCAAAAGTGTGTAAGTGTTCCATTTTCTCCACATCCTCAACTTACATCTTTATTTTTTGACTTTTTAATAATAGCTGACTGGTGTGGGATAATATCTCCTTGTGGTTTTAATTTTTATTTCTCTGATGATTAGTGATGAGAAGTTTTTCATATGTTTTTTGGCCAATTATATGTCATCTTTGAAAATTGTCAGTTCATGTCTTTCGCCCACTTTTTAATGGAGTGATTTGTTTTTCCCTTGTTGGTTCTTTGCCTTATAGATCCTGGATGTTAGACCTTTGTTAGATGCATAGCTTGTGAATATTTTGTCCCATTCTGTAGACTGTCTGTTTCCTTTGTTGATGGTCCCTTTTGCTGTGCAGCAGCTCTTTAGTTTAATAAGTCCTTTTTGTCTATTTTTATTTTTCTTGTATTTGCTTTTGAGGTCTTAGTCATAAATAATTTGACTAGGCCAGTGCCCAGAAAAGTTTATTCTAGGTTTTCTTGTAGAATTTTTATAGTTTCAGTTCTTATGTTTAAATCTTTAATCCATCTTGAGTTAATATTTGGGTAAGGTTTGTACATTAAAAGTGAGTATTATACTAAGTGAAATAAGTCAGTCACAGAAGCATAAATAGTGAATGATTCCTCTTAAATGAGGCATCTATAAAGGAATAATCATAGGTAAATAAGTAAACAATAAATTGGTGGTTACCAGGGATGGAATGGGATATGAGGACATGTTGCTTAACAGATATAATGTTGTATAGTTTGAGGTCTTACCTTTAAGCCTTTAAATCATCTTGCATTAATTTTTGTACATAGTGAGAAGTAGGAGTCCAGTTTCACTCTTCTGATAGCCAGTTTTCCCAGCACCATTTACTGATAGGGTGTTCTTTCCTCATTGTTTATGTTTGTTAACTCTGACAAACACCAGTTGCTTGTAGGTGTGTGGCTTTATTCCTGGGTTCTCTTTTCTGTTCCATTGACCTATGTATCTATTTTTGTACCAGTACCATCATATTTTGGTTACTATAGCTTTGTAATATAGTTTAAAGTTGGGTAATGTGATGCCTCCAACTTTATGTTGTTATTGTTGTTGTTTATTGTTTTCACTATTTGGGCTCTTTTTTCAGTCCATATAAATTTTATAATTTTTTTCTACTTCTGTGGAAAATGACTTTGATATTTTGATAGGAATTATATTGAAGTCGTGGACTACTTTGGGCAGTACAGTCATTTTAATGATATTAATTCTTCCTGTCCATGAGCATGGGATATTTTTGCATTCATTTGTGTCATCTATGGTATTTTCATCAATACTTATAGTTCTCTTTGTAGAAGCCTTTCACCTCCTTGGTTAAATGTATTCCTAGATATTTTATTCTTTTTGTGGCTATTTTAAGTGTGATTGAGTTCCTGATTTGATTCTCAGTTTGAGCATTGTTGGTGTAAAGAAATGCAAATGATCTTTGTGCATTAATTTTGTATCTTGAAACATTATTAAAGTCACTTTTCAGGTCTAGGAGTCTTTGGAAGGAATCTTTAGGGTTTTCTTAGTACAAGATTGTATAATCAGTGAACAGAGATAATCTGACCTCTCTTTTCCTATTTGGATTCATTAATTTTTTTCTCTTGCCTGATTACTCTGGCTAGGACTTCTAATACTATGTTGAACAGGAGTGAGGAGCATGGATCTCTTTGCCTTATTCTAATTCTTAGAGGAAATGCTTTCATCTTTCCCCCATATTCAGTATGATGTTGGTCATGAGTCTGTCATAGTTGGCTCTTGTTATTTTGAGGTATGTTCCTTTGATGTCTAATTTGTTGAGGGTTTTTATCATGAAGAGATGTTGGATTTTACTGAATTATTTTCTTGCATGTTTTGAGATAATCATATGGTTTTTATTTTATTTATTTATTTATTTTTTTTGTGTGGGGGGTGTTGGGGGAATGGAGCCAACTTTCCTGCCTCAGCTTCCTGAGTAGCTGGGACCCATGCCTCCATGCCCAGCTAATTTTTTTGTGTTTTTAGTAGAGACGTGGTTTCACCATGTTGGCTTGGGCGGTCTCAATCTCTTGACCTCGTGATTCGCCCACCTCAGCCTCCCAAATTACTGGGATTACAGGCATGAGCCACTGTGCCTGTCTGGTTTTCATTTCTAATTCTTTTTGGGTCGTGACACATTTGTTGATTTGCATATGTTGAATCATCTTTGCATCCTTGGAATAAAACATATTTTTAGTAGAGACAGGGTTTCACCAGGTTGGCCAGGTTGGTCTCGAACTCCTGATTGGGTCTTATATTTTAAATCCAATCTACCATACTATATTCTTTAAATGGAGTGTTTTGTCCATTTACATTCAAAGTGGATATTTACATGTGAGATTTTGTTCCTGTCCTAGTGCTGTTAGCTAGTTGCTTTGTAGTTTCAATGGTATAATTGCTTTATAGAATCTGTTAACTTTTTACTCACACGTCTTTACATATGCTTCTTATGGTAACAAAAGTATTGCACTTTAATTTCCTTTAGGTTTTTATTTTCTGGGAAATATTTTATTTTTCTTTTATTTGTGAAGCTTAGTTTTGCAGGATATAAAATTTTTGTCTGGCAGTTTTTTTTTAAGAAGGCTAAAAATAGGCCCCCAATCGCTTCTGTCTTGTAAAGTTTCTGCTGAGAAGTTTACTATTAGTCTGATGGGATTACCTTCCTCAGTGATTTGTTTTTTCCTTAGGTGTCTTTAGGATTTTTTCTTTAGCATTGAACTTAGATAATCTGATAACTATATGCTTTGGTGATACTCATTTTGTATAGTATCTTACAGGTGTTCTCCAAATTTCTTACATCTGAATGTCTACCTCTCTAGCAAGATTAGGGACATTTTCTAAATTATTTCCCAAATGTCTTTCCCAAGTTGCTTACATTTCCTTCTTCTTTCTCAGAAATGCCAATAAGTTATAAGTCTGAGCCGTTAGCATAATCTCAGATTTTTCAAAAGCTTTGTTCATTAAAAAAATTCTTTTCCTTCATTTTTGTATGACTGGGTCAACTTTAAATTCCAGGCTACAACCTTTGAAATTCTTTCCTCTGCTTGGTGTAGTCTGTTGGTAAAGCTTTCAACTGTGTTTGAAATTTCTTCAGTGAGTTTTTTATTTTTAGAAGTTCTGTTTGGTCTATTTTTTAATATAGCTATCTCATCTTTCATCTCCTGAGTTACTTTTCTGATTTCTTTGTGATGATTTTCAACTTTCTCTTGGAACTCTTTGAGCTCCTTACAATTCATATTTTCAATTCTTTATGTGTCATTTCGAAGTTTTCATTTTGGTTATCATCCATTACTAGAGAATTAGTGTGGTTGTTTGTGGGTGTCACAACATTTTGTTTCTTCATGGTGCTGAAATTCCTCTGCTGGTCTCTTCTCACCTGTAGAAACCGTCACTTCTTATTTTTTTATTTATTTTTGTTTGAGTGGGATTCACTTCCCCAACCCTTGAGGATGTAACTATTGCATATATTGCAAAGGGTCTTTTGGGTTTGCTTCTAGGAATTCCTACAGACCATTCTAGAGGCTACGGATCTGTAGGAATTCCTTGGTTATAGAGAGCTATAGGCTTTCTTAAATGTCAATTGTTTGTGGTTGTAGTGGTGTTGGGGTGAGTTTGTGGTCAGGCTCATTGTCTTTTACAGGAAAAAGGTGGTGGAGGTCTCTGGAGGCTTGTGTCTTTTCCCAGTGTTGTATCTGTCAGCAATTATATTTGGTTGTGCAGTACATGCTACTGGACAGTAGGTGGCAATTGTGGGTGAGAGCTGGCTGAGTGCTGTACAAATACGTCAGAAGTTGTGACAGACTCTGCAGGTTAACGTGTCAGCCAGTAGGTGTTGCTTGCAGGCAAGACGCAATTGCAATATCGGCATTGGAATATTTACTTGACCTTTGTTGATTAGGGGACGTACCTGGGTGTTCCTGGGAATGAGTAGGACATCAGGATTCCAGGATTACTGTTTCACAGTCTGGCATCATGGTGACTGAATGGGGCAAAATTGGGTGGGGCTGGGTTGGACAAGCTCATGACTAGGCTCTCCAAGACTGGTGCAAGCACTGTTCTTGCTAGTTTAGCGGCAGCTCTCAGGTGACTGGAACAACCCTCCAAGGAGAGGCAAAGTTGCTCTTCCTTTGCCACATATCTAACTTAGTGGAGGGGTGGCAACCTGGGGATTTTTAACCTAAATATTGGCCGTGAAGTGTGATAAGCTCAGTTCCTGTACCAGGGGTCTCTCTCCAAGCCTCTGGCCCCAGCAACAGGCCCAACCAGCTAGGCTTGTCCCAAATTGTCTGCATCCAGATCACTAAGCCACTTCAGGCATTCTGGACCATGGGATTCCCTGGGGGAGAAGCAAGGACTATCAAGCCATATCGTCCCCAGTCTGATCTCACTAATGGAAAGGCGCCCAGCTCCCATGCCACCACACAAACCCATGTCACATTATTCTCTGTGTCCTAACAGTGGGAACTCCTTCGTCGCTGAAGATTAGGCCACAAATCTCATCTCTATACCCCTGGATGGTGTGCTCCAGTCCTAAGGAACTGGAACCGGGCCAGCGATTTTGTCCTTTTGTCCGTCGGGGTCAAGCACCAGCTTTGATAGGGGGAAGCTGCTCCCAGGCCACTCAGATGGGACAGTGAAGGGTATTCGGTGCCCCCACCCCTGTGGGAACAGCCAGGCAGGCAGCCTTGGTAGGAGTTGGCAGGGAAAGATGTGCCTGGTTCATATGCACCTTGGTCCCATGGCAATGGCTGTAGGTCCTGTCTGGGGCATCTGAGCATGCCATTCTCTCTGACCAGGACTCTTTCCTGGCAAGGAAAACAGCAGGGGCTGCAACCACTCAGTGCAGGATGTAGGGCCCTGGGGGATGAGGGCCCAGAGTCATGTTTTGTTGCAGCTGCCTCTCACAACCAAGCCTTTTAGGCTCCACCAAGTTCAAGCAGTACCTCTGCGTGTTCTCCGGGCAGTTCCTCTTGCCAGTCCAGAGGTGTGCAGGGTTCACGGGAACTCCTGTAGTTATGATCTCAGAGGTCCATGGTGGGAATGTAGTTCCCTGGATTTCTTCATTTATCTGTTCCTTGGGTCCAGTCCTGCTCTGGGGGACAGTTCTGGCACCTGAAGACTCCAAACAGGCTGCCCTGCTTCCTCCCTTTTCAACCACAGTGTCTTTCATTTCCTATCAGATTTCAATGTTTTTGCTCAAAAGATCTGTTCAAATTGTGAGGTATACTTGATATTTTGGTTGCTCTCCCTGGAAGAGATGTATTGTGGCTATATCTAGTCAGTCATTTGAATCAAGATATTTTATTTCCTTCTTATAGTTTTACTTTTTTCTTCTCTTCTCTTATTTTTCCGATGAAGATTGCCACTAAAATATTTCCTAGAAGTGGGAATAATGGATATTATTGTGCTGTATTTAAGATCTTAGGGAAAAATAATTAGTCATTCACCTGTACATGTGATGGAAGTTATAGACTTGCTCTTTATGTAGTTGGATAAGAAATGTTTTCTTTTTCAGAAATATGTGTGTTGAATTTTGATCTTTGCCATTTACAAATCTATTCTGAATCTATTGGGATGCTTATATAGTTTTATATTTTAATCTCTTACTAGAGTGAATTACAATGATTGATTTATGAACGCTTAACCATCCTTGTATCTCCAGGATAAATTCAACCTAATTATGATGTATTACCTTTTTATATATGACTAACTTCAAAATGCTAAATTTGAGATATTATTTTTGAATCCATGTGTACAGATATTTGTAATTTATTTGTAATTTTCTTGCAATAGCCATTCTAATCTTAGCATCTTATTAATACTCCATCCTACAAGGAGTGGATATGTGTACCCTCTTCTTTTATTTTCCAGAAGAGCTTATCTAGACTTGTATTTTTTTAAGTGTTTGCTAGAATTTACCAGTACAATATTATGGGCTTAGAGTTGCTTTGTGAAAAGTTTTGCTGCAAATGTAATTACTTTAAAATATAGGAATATTTAGGGGTTTTTGTTGTTTTTTAATGAGTGAGCTTTGGGGGTTTGTTTAATTTGAGTAAATTGCTCATTATATTCTCTCATCATTTACATATTGTGAGTTCTGCAGTGTTGTTTTATTTTAAAATTCTGATTGGTCATCTGCGTCTTCCCTTTCTTACTTCTCAACAGTTTAGCTGTTTCTTGATGGTAGATATTGATGGCATGTGCAGAGAGTACTCCTGATAAGTGTGAACATTCTGGCATCAGCAAGTTTGAACAGCATGTATATGGAGGGGGCCATCCTAGTTGATGTTTACCAATTTCATTGAACTTTAAAAAGAGCAATTTTGAGCTTTCTGGGCTTATTTTCCTGTTTTCTATTTCATTTATTCTCACTGTTATAATTGGTTATTTCTTCCTTCTGTTTATTTTTTTATTAATTATTCTTTTTCTCCAGTCTTTTTTTAATTGAGATAACTTTTTTAATTGAGATAACAATTAACTTTTTAAATTGAGATAACATAATAATATGTGATGTACTAATTTATATTCAATATATTCAATTCATTTCCCTTGTGATTTTGTTATTGACCTGTGGATTATTTAGAAATACATTGTTTAATTTCTAAATATTTGATTTTCAGATATTTGCTATTGATTCTAGTTTAATTTTACTGGGATCAGCTAATATACTTTGCATAGTTTTTTTTTTTCTTTTTCTTTTAAATTTGTGGGTACTTTTATTGCTTAGACTATGTGTATGTTGCATTTGCACTTGAATATAATCCATACCTGCTGCTAATTGGTGTAGTGTTCCATAAATATCAATTTATTTGGTCAAGAATATGGTGTTATTGGATTCTTTTATACCTTACTGATTTTCTAATTGCTCTTTGAATTGCTCAGAAAGCAGTATTGAAAACTGAATTTTAAAAATTAGCGTGATTGAAGTATAACTGATAAATTGTATGATTTTAAGGGGAACATGGTAATTTAATATATGCATATATTGTGTGAAATGATTACCACTATGAAGTTAGTTAAAATATCTGTTTCCTCACCTAGTACCCTTTTTGTTTTGTTTTAGATTGAGAACATTTAAGCAAATTTTAACGATGCAATTTAGTAGAACATTTGATTTTTTACTGGATGAGTACAATGTGTATTTTATATTGCATGGTGATAGATTTTGTTGTATTCCTTTAAACATTGTTCGATTTGGTCGTGGAATGAGAAATCTAATACATTCTTTAGAGGCTTGCCCTTAAGGTTTTTTATGACAAGTGCAGAGCACCCTTTAATCTAGGATTATTTTAGCCCCACTGCTTATGCATTACCTTTTAAAAATCTCTACTCCTGCTGCTTGTATTATAGGTCTTTTCTCTCTGGCTGGAGAGCAAACATATAGGCTTCTGCGAACTCTAATAATTGTTCAGCCCCCTTTTTCCAGTAGTTTTCTTTTTTTTTTCAACTTTAGATAAATTCTTGATTTTTCTAATAAATGTCCAGGGAAGGACTAAACTGAACCTTTCTGGACATTCTCTCTCTCTCTCTGTCTCTCTCAGTATATATTCTTCATTATAGCTACAAATTACAGTGACTTTGGTCTTCCCAAATTCCATTCTATCTCAACAACACAAAGGGTCCTGGGCTGTTTGGAATCTCCTTTCCTACCCCTTAGATTGGAAATTGCTTTCAGGAAATACACTGGCACAATAAGAAGGTTCAACCTATTTGTTTTTCTTCTCTCAATCTCATTCTCTTTATTTCCAGCATTTGAAAATTATCATTTGATATATTTTCTTTTATTTTCTAGGTGTTGAAGATGGGAAAATAAATTCAGTCTGTTACTCTATCATATTTAGAAGCAGAAGCCACAAATAATTTTGAATGTATTTTTTATAATTTTTCAGGTTTATTTTTCCTGTACATTATTCACAATAATAAGAACAAATGATTTTAATATTTATACTAGATGTAACATTCTTAGGTTATATTAGTGCTGCCAGATTTATCTAGGGAGTGTAACACTTATGCAAATAACTACAAATAACTTGTTTTTGCAACTTACGGTCACAAGTTATTTGGAGTGTCTTGTGCAGTACATTTTCTAATGATTTAAAAACTTAATTTATATAATCAATAAATTGTGAAGAGTTTCTTAAAATTGTAGTTTGAGACGTTAAAAGTTCTCTGGTCAGTAAATATTCTCACTCTGATTTTAGAAAGTACTAGCGTACGTATAGGGATCATCACATTAGAATTTTTAAATTATGAAATATGTAGTGTTATAGGAAATATTTAGCATTCAATAGTAATTTGTTTTTTCACAAAAATGTCTTTTATAA
>NW_012112030.1:12893647-12905985 GCF_000951035.1 Colobus angolensis palliatus
ACTTAATTTATATAATCAATAAATTGTGAAGAGTTTCTTAAAATTGTAGTTTGAGATGTTAAAAGTTCTCTGGTCAGTAAATATTCTCACTCTGATTTTAGAAAGTATTAGCGTACGTATAGGGATCATCACATTAGAATTTTTAAATTATGAAATATGTAGTGTTACAGGAAATAATATATTTAGCATTCAATAGTAATTTGTTTTTTCACAAAAATGTCTTTTATAAATAGATGTATTTTTATTCATATTCATTCACTTACATATTCATTTTTCCAACTACTATTTTTGTATATAGTCCTACAGAAAAATGTAAGAACAATACAATTTCTATGAATTTAAATTATATCACATCTTTTTATTCACCTTAATCAGTTAGTGTCTTAAATGATCATTGTAGCCTCCATAATTTGAAAATAGTGAAAAGAATGTAAAGGTTTATTTCTCCCTCTTTTATCTACATGGATAAATCTGATTTCTGCCTTCATCAGTTTCAGAGAATGTTGAAACATTTGGGGGTGATATGGCCTTCTAGTTACCTTAATTTCCTTAAACTTCCTTATTTCTAACCATGAATTTGTAGTGGTCAGAGGTAGTGTCAAGACTGAGCTATGGTAGTAGAAATGTCAACAAACACTGTCTATGTTACAGACTCAATTGGCTATTCCTTTATGATAGATACTGATGGTTTGTGCAGAGAGTACTCCTGATAAGTGTGGACACTCTGACACCAGCAGATTTGAACAGCACATATATGGAGGGGGCCATCTCAGTTGAATTCTTTAATCACTGTTTCCTAATCCAAGGACATAGGATGCAGACATTAATGAGCTACTTGCCTGTTGTTAGTATTTCATATCTCCTAGTGGTTCTCCGAAGTTGTTTCTTCCATCTATAAGAGGATCTTTGCTTAGCAAACAGTGCTGCCTCTGTCTTCAGCACCTTCTTTCCTAGTCTCTGCCATTCTCTCTGACCAAGACTCTTTAATTTCCTTCCCCTACTCTTTGTAGAATGATGGAGTAATATCTTGATCTGGGTTACATCTGGGATTTTGCTGTATTTTCAAACCCTATTATATATAATTTTGTCTACTTGAGGCTTAGTTCAGCAACAGGATAATATACATTTTCATCCAGTGTATGGTAAATATATGTGCTTATTATCCACATAATTGTGTCTTTGCTTGAGTGATAATTTCCTGTTAGAATTCAGAGAAGACACATATGGAATTTTTATCTAAAAGCCCTGACTTAACTACTATGATATCTATACATGTAACAAAATTGCACATGTATCCTATAAATTTGTACAAACAGAAAAGTAAAAAAAAAGAACATACAGAATTTTAGTTTTTTAAATACAACTTGTGCTGCTATTACTTAACAGTACCCAAAATTTTAATCAATCATTTGATACATTTGCTATGTGCCTAGGATATGTCAGGGATTATGCTAACTACTGGTAATATAATAGTGAAGAAAGTACACACAATTAGGCATATAGAGCAGGTTCACCTAATAGATATTGAATGGAAAAAAGAAATCAATGAATAACACAATGCAGACTTTAGAAGATTTGATAATGGTATTTGTGGAATAAAACAAAGTTTCTGTTCTGCTCCAAATAAGCACACTTAAATAATTATACTTTGAAGAATAACCATATAGAATATCTAAATTTGAGGGCCGGGCGTGGTGGCTCACGCCTGTAATCCCAGCTCTCAGGGAGGCAGAGGCGGGAGGATAGCTTGAGCCCAGGAGTTCGAGACCTGCCTGGGTAATACAGCGAGACCCCGTTCTCCACAAAAAAAAGGAAAAAAAAAAAAAAAAAAAAAGAATATCTAAATTTGAAAATAGTTTCTCTCTAAGGAGCCTCTATAGTTTATAGTATTTGTGAAAGTCAGAATAATGTTTCTATGTAAATCAATATATAGTTGACAAAATTTCCAAAGTAAAAAAGTATAATATTAAACCTTTAAACAATTGTTAAATTGGGCATAAAAAAGATTATTTGTCTCGGCTTAGTAGGATCGATGATGTGGTTGAAGAAGTACCTTGCTGTACCTCCAGTTAAGTGCAGGGCTGTAAAGGTCCCTGGAACAAAATTGATGTATCTGAGATGTTATCCAGGATGTACTCTCATGCTATTTTTGCAAGCTGCTTTCATCATACTCAGAAGGATTTGTCAAGATGCTTACCGGTTGTGAAATTCAACATGATTTCTTGAGGGTGCAATCTAAAGCTGAGTTATGTCATCTCTTCTTAGCACTGCTATATCAGTGCCTATGAGAATGTAATTCTTTCTGGGCTACTCTTTATTCAATGGTTGCTGTACAAAATGGGGGACAAAATAAATGTATGTCACGCTCTAAGACTACTGTGTGTCATATGTATTTACCAAGAGTTAAAAAAAGAAAATGTACAGAATGTCTCTTTACGTACAAGTCCTAAATGCAATCTTCATTTTTGGCTGGTTTAAATTAGGGCAAATAAATTCACTCCTATTATTTTTAGACATACTTAGCTGATTTCACTTAAGGAATTGAAATGCATGAAGTTAACACCTTCTTATTAACATTAAACATTTTAAAATGGAAAATCATCTCGTTTCCACAATAAATCATTTATTATCACCTGTGTATTATTCTTTTCTAGTATTCTTTTATATGTATTCTTTCAGCATAAAAATACATGCCAGGGAATAAATATTACAAAAAAACCCTTCAGATGTAGTTAAGTCTTAATTATATACAAATTACTAGTCAGAAAAAGAGGGATTGCATTTAAAAAAGAATCAAGCCATCATAGAGGTGCTGAAATTTTGCCTATATTTTGATTTTGTGGAATAGCCATATGTTAATCAGCAAACCAACTGCAAAACTCTTATTCTAGGTTTATATAGGATTAGACTGTAAGTGACTCTCCTAAATATTTGAGAATTTTGATTGCCTGTTTTCAAGGAAGTTTTGAGTTTCCAAAAGTGATTTTCCTTTAATGAAGTAGATTTTATATCTAAGAAAGTGATGAGAAAGCTGTGACATGCGAGCATTTACAAATAGTCAGTGCATAAAATTTGATATCATAACTATGTGCATTTCAATTTTATTGATAAATGTAAAGCATTTTGTTTTTCACATGTAAACAAATACTGACTAGCATCAACACATCGATACATGATTTTCAGAGTCAAGTTTTCACATTTCTGGGTGGTAATTGAAATTAGGCTAGTATTTTTTAAAAATAAAGAGTTAGGTAATGTAAAACATGTTAAATACATTATCCCCATCCCCACTCTCCTTTCTCTCAAGTGTATTTAGCTGCTTTCATTCTCTTTACTCTTTCATTTCCCATCCCTACTGGCTCTCTTTACTTTTTTTCTTCTCTTATCTCCCCCACTCTTTCCCTCTGCATTGAAGTACACTACTTTGAAATATATCTTGTTCTTATCTTATATTTTATCTTTTCTTTCTCACAGCCCTTTTCTGTTGCATTTTGACTAAGTTTCTTGGGAATCTATTTGTTGCTGAACTCTAAATATACCTGTCTATGGTATCCAGTGTCTCTGTATAAGCATACATAGAGAAGATATCAATACCCAGTCCAGGAGTGCAGGGCGGGATTGGTAAAAGTAAAGATATTGGTCAGTAGTTTTGTGAGCTATTAGATATAAGCTTTGTTCACAAGGCATTTTCTTCATATGGGATAAATGTATTGCAATGGTTTCCTCCTTTCTGTTGCGACCGATTTAAAACACCCACCTCAATGGGGGATGACTGTCTATTCCATTGCTTTCTTTTTCTTAAGCATGGCTACATACTTTTTTGTTCATCTGTGCCTGAGGTCAATGACCCAGATATTCTTCTCCTTGCTTCGGGCTATGTATACTTTTTCATGTATATGGTAACCAATTTTATTCTCTTATTGTTTGCCCTCTTCATTGTTGACATTAGCATTTTATAAGCATGACTATATTAACCATACCACTAAAAATTTCATATCTTATATTGTGGCCCAAATATATTAATTTAGCCTATATGTTCACTCCTAACTTCCAAATCAGGCACCAACATTAGGATCTAAAAGTGGAATAGAAAATGTGAAAGTACAAAACGATTAACTTTTTGCTACCAACCATCTCATTATTTATTGCCATTTACTTCGCAATAATTACTTAAGAAAAAAAATCTCTATTATTGCTCCCTACTGCTTTAACTGCAGTCATGGATTTAAAGATGAATTCAGACTTCAGCCTTTCCCTGGGACTGATGGACTTCTCCTTTCAAAGTAGGACACTTCTATCTGATGGCATTAACCATAAAATCCCCCATTTCAAGTCTATGATATCCTGAAGGACAACGGCTCATTTCATTTCTTATCAAGAAATCAGGCAGATCAGTCATATTTCCCGAATCAAATGACATTTCAGAAAATTCATTTGAACCAAAAATGAGGTTTCGTTTCTGCAGACTCCAATTAGTTTAAAAGTGGTTTCTGATGAAAATTTTCAAAATAACTGAGTAGTTCATGAAAAACAACTTTATATTTTTATGTATTTGACTGTATCAACTCATATTTCATATATACATGCCCCATACATGCACTTACATACACACACACACACACACACAGGCTTCCCAATAGCTACAGCCAGCCACCCTGTCATGTGGTATAAATCTTTAATTTTAGTGATCAGCATGCATAGTAAAATACTTAAGATCTTTCCTCCCTTCTCTCTCTCTCTTTTTTTTTATCCCATTACCCTAGGTATTCCAGTGGGAGTGTGCCCGCTCGTTTGCTCCCTAAGTACACAAAATTAGCTGCTTATCAGTTGATCTTCTTACATGATCCTTTAAAAACCCTTTGTGTGTGTGTACAGGCACCTATGCAGCATCCAAGGCCGCTTTTCCCTTTAGGGGAAGCCTAGACAAGCCACCCCCAGCCTTTTCTTACCCACTCACAGGGGGCTCAGGCCTAATTAAATTGCTCTCAAAGACAAGAAGGGATGAATTTTCTTCTTTCCATCTCCCTTGTCACCCATTTAACTCAGCTGACATTCACTGACTCCTTTTTACTTATGTTCAAAAAAAAAAAAAAAAACTCATATGCACACACACACAAAAGCCACATAAAGACAGGGTTTAGAGAGCTGGGAGAAGTAGGGAGGGACGGTGTTCGTGGATAAACTCTTAATCTGGTTACTGCGTGTGATTTATAATTTCAGAAACAAACAACGGAAACAAGAAAGAAAGTGGCAGAGGAGAGGTTTGATTTCTCTTGCTGGCTTTGATTTTATTCCATTACACTAACACTGAAGAAGACCGAAACAACCACACATATACACACAAACACATACATCAGTGCTTGTGGTCAATCTGTACCCCTCTGTTGTTTTTTGCTGTTGTTGTATTTTTCTTGGGCTCAGATTAATGAGGGAGGTTTTGTAAACTAGGATGAGCAGAGCCTATTAATGTAGCTCTGCCCAAGAGGGGCAGAGGGGAGCCGCAGCCACTTTGGCTGGCCTGCTATTGATTGGACTGGAGGTCACGGGGGAGTACTGCTGCATTTCTGAAGCTGGGGTTCAGGGAGGGGGGCTGGAGAGCTTTGGCTAAAACAGACAACAGGAGCCCTGTGCAAGTCTAGCTCCAATAAGGGCCTAGGAAGAGCCAGGCAATTAGCCTTTGAAGGTCATGGTAAGTTCCCTCCCCCATTCTCTCTTTTCACCACAGTATCCAGCCTTCCTTCCCTCCTCCTCCTTTCTTCATCACCCATACTCCAAACACATCTGAGGATTCCATTCAATTAAATCTCTCTCGGCTCCAGCTGGCTCTGGAGTGAAAGGTCAGTCGAGTCCAGGAGGGAGAAAAAGACACTAGGAGGAGCTAGAGCTTGTGGCTGCCTCCGACCCTGCCTTTGGTCTCCCTCCCCACAGCCCGCCAAACTCCTCTCCCCACTTCCTTTCTACCTACCATCTTTAATGATACCCGACGGTCAGTCACTCCCCAGCAGTGAGAGACATGCCCTGAAGCGTCATTGAGGTAGGGAGGGACCGATCAGGTTTGGTTTTGTATTTGTTTGTTTTGTTTTGTTTTGTTTTTAAAAAAAAAAAAGATGATAATGGTAACCCGCGGACATAATGTCAGTTTGTTTGCTGTGCTTCTTGGAGGCCTATCGCTGTTTGCCTGGGCCAGCCCAGCTGCTTGGAGGGTCTGTGCAGTCCTTGGTATTCACCCTTAACACAGTTTGCATTTTGTCTTGCCTTAAAGATACCTAATTAGACTGAGGGATAGTTTGCTGGCCTGCTTGACTCCATAAATAGAAGAGAAAAAGTAAAGATTTCTGATCCTATTTTTGAAAGCATGTGCTTCAAGTTCACCAAGAAACAGCATATAAGAAAATATGTTAAATTTTGTTTGAAAGATTCAGCTGGGGATGTCTAGATTGTTTAAAAAATCGTGTTATAACTATGTGGTTGAAATGATAAATACTAACAAAATAATTTAGGGACCGGATTTATTAGATGAAAGTTCAGAATCAGAAACTTTGCAGAAATTTTAGATACATGTATGCATACATACATATTCATACAGATGTGAAGACACATTTTTCTTATTTTTTTTTTGGAAGGCAGTGATCTTAGATTGGTTATTTCCTCTCCTTATGCACCAGTTTTTTCCTTAAAATCATGTAGAAATTAATATGAACACAAAATTCCGCAAGGTGATATCATAAACACCAATATGAACAAGGTATAGTCTTCTCTTCATATGACCTAGAATATGTCATATTAAACATTTTGCCGTTAATACTTTATGTTTCCATTGTGTTTTTTAAAAAAACTTGATTTCACTGTGTCCCTGCACTTCTAGTCTATCTATATTCGCAAGGCCCAGTACTTTCTTTTTTGAGCAACTGTGGGGATACAGATTCTAGTGCAACTAGCATCTTACTTGCAATAAGATTTTTTTGTTGTTACATTATTTTCTGCATCATTTGATGAACCAAACTACATTTTCCTATTCCTATTAAACTATTTGATGATGCTTTTTATTTTGTTGTATAATTGGGTGAGCAATCATGTGATAAACAGAAGTTTGGTATGAAATCAAAGAAGCAATGCTAAAAACAATGAATATATTTTCAGGAAAGTTTCGAAAATGTTAAGTCTTTTAGAAAAAAAGATTATAGAAACAGTATTACTTCTTTGTGGTTTTTATGACCACATGATAAAACTCTAAAAGACATCTAGTATAGTTAAAGTATGATAGTTTTCTTTTATAACCTAACATTATGTTTTTTGAAATGTGTGTTAGAGGTAGAAGGTTGTGTGTTTGCTAAATTAAAAATGAGTGTGATTTGAATTGAGTTGTTGTTGTTTTTGTTGGGAAAGATTGTGGAAGTAAGACACATGGGAAGAAGTGACATATGTAATATCATACTTTTAAATGCTTCAAATTTAGGGTTTTCTTTATAAAATTACACAAGACAATACTTAGTGCCATTTGGTATTTTATAAACCATCTGTCTAGAACTCTTCCATTTATATGTATATAAAATAGAATACAGCGTATCTGATGACTGTAGGTATTTGTGTATATGTGCATACATACACCCACCTATACAGAATTATATGATCCTGCCAACAAAGGAATATGATTATTTATTCTAATTGTACCTGTCCAATTTAGATATCTCTCAGAAAATCTTTCAATAGTTGATAGTCAAAGGAATTCTTAACTTATTAATTGAACAAATATTTATAAAGCACCTATTATATGTCAGATATTATGTCACTTGGTGAGACCACAAAGATGAAAAAGAAAACACACACACATGTTTCCTGCCCTCATGGAGTCAGAGTCTAATGAAAAAGAAAGCCATTGCGGCCAGGCGCGGTGGCTCATGCCCGTAATCCCAGCACTTTGGCAGGCCAAAGCGGGAAGATAGACCATCCTGGCCAGAATGGCCTTGTCTCTGCTAAAATACAAAAAAGTAGCCAGCCGTGGTGGTGCGTGGCTATAATCCCAGCTACTCAGAAGCCTGAGGCAGGGGAATTGGTTGAACCTGGGAGGCGGAGTTTGCAGTAAGCTGAGATGGTGGCACCGCACTCCAGTCTGGGCAACAGAGCGAGATTCCATCAAAAAAGGAAAGAAAGGAAGAAAGAAAGAGAGAAAGAGAGAGACAGAGAAAGAGAGAAAAAGAAAGAGAGAAAGAGAGGAAGGAAGGAAGGAACGAACCAAGGAAGGAAGCGAGGGAAAAGCCATTGCACAAATACTTGTGACAGTACTGTCAAAAGAGAACTGTGAGGTACATTGACTATAGGCCCAGAATTATTCCCAGGTAACTCTAAATTTCAGGCAAAATAGCTTTAGTAGTCCAAGGACAGTTCTCTTAAGAATTGGGGTGTGGGCCATTGGAAACAAAAGTACAAAGATCCTGGAGTAGGACACAAAGAAACATAGCCAGAAAACTGATTTAAAGATCTCAGCAGAGCACTGACAGTGTCTGCTGCAGAGAGCAAACAAGACTTTTAGGTTTTTTAAAATATGAACTATATAAGTGGGTAGTTATTTACATTGCTGAATCAGGAAAAGACAGGAAAAAAGGTGTGTTGGGCAAAAATATGTGGGTGTGATAATAATTATGTTTTAGATTGGTTAAGTTTGAAGTCTTTGTGTAATACCATTCAAAACATTCAGTAAGCAGTTTATAGTTATATGTAAGTCTAAATCTCAAAAGAGGAAATCTGAATGAGTAATTATAGCAGGGTTGCAGGATACAAAGTTAATATACAAAAGCCGATTGCTTTCTGATATACCAAAAATGAACAAGGGAGATTTGAAATTAAAACTACAATACCAGCAAGTTATTTTGTAAATAGCAACAAAATGATCCTACAGTTTGTATGGAGAAGCAAAACATATGGAATAGCCAACACGATATTGAAAAATTAGAACAAAGTTGAAGGAATGACACTACCAGATTTCCAGATTTACCGTAGTCATAGCAGTCAAGGTAGTGTTAGTCAAGGAATGGAAACATAGATAATTAGAGCAAAATACAGAGCCCAGAAATAAATCCACATAAATATAATCACCTGACCTTTGACAAAGAAGCAAAGGCAATACAATGGAGAAAAAATAGATTTTTCAACAGCTGGTGCTGGAACAATTGGACATCCACATTAAGAAAATGAATCTAAACACGGACTTTACCTCCTTCAAGAAAATTAACTCAAAGTGTATTACAGACCTACATAAATAAATAAATAAATAATCCTGTAAAACTCCTAGAAGATCACATAAGCAAAAAACCTGGATGACCTTGGATTTGGTGATGACTTTTTAGATGTGACACCAAAGGTATTAATACAAGCTTATCCAACCTGTGGCCCATGGGCCACAGGCAGCCCAGGAGAACTTTGGCTGCAGCCCAGCACAAATTCATAAACTTTATTAAAACATTATGAGATTTTTTGTGATTTTTTTTTGATCATCAGCTATTGTTAGTGTATTTTATGTGTGGCCCAAGACAGTTCTTCTTCCCATGTGACCCAGAGAAGCCAAAAGATTGGGCATCCTTGCATTAATCCATGGCCCCAAAAAATGAGAAACTGAACTTTATTAAAAACTAAAATTTTCTACTCTGTGAAAGACACTGCCAAGCTAATAAAGACAAGCCACACTCTGATGGAAAATATTTACAAAAGACCTACCTGATTAACTACTAGTATTCGCAATATAGAAAAACATTCTTAAAACTCAACAGTAAGAAAACAACTTGATTAAAATGTAGGCCAAACACCTTAATAGATACCTCACCAAAGAAGATGTAAAGATGGCAGATAGGCATATGAAAAGATACTCCAGATCATATGTCATCAGGGAAATGTAAATAAAAACAAAATGAGATACTACCATATACTTATTAGAATGGCCAAAATCAGAACACTGACAACACCGAATGCTAGTGAGGATGGGCAGAAACAGTTGCTTTGATCCCTTGCTTATGGGAAAACAAAATGATACAACCAATTTTATGTCCAACAGGACAGTATGGCAGTTTCTTACAAAAGTAAGTGTACTGTTACCGTAACATCCAGCAATGGTGCTTCTTGGTATTTACCTCCAAAAGTTGAAAACGTATGCCCACACAAAAACCTGCACACAATATTTACAGTGTTATTTATAATTGTCAAAACATAAAAGCAACCTAGATGTTCTTCAGTAAGAGAATGGATAAACTGTGGCACATGCAGAGAATGGCATGTTATTCAGTGCTATAAAGAAATGATCTATCAAGCCAGGAAAACACACAGAGGAAACATAAATGCATATTACTAATTTAAAGAGGGCAAGCTCTAAAGGCTACATACTACATGATTCCAACTATATGGCAACCTGGGAAAAGCAAATCTATGAATACAGTAAAAAGATCAGTGAGTGTCAAGTGTTAGTGGGAAGTATGGGAAGGACGAATAGGTTGAGCACAGAGAAATTTTAGGGCAGTGGAACTACTCTGTATGATAGTATAGTGGTAAATATATGTCATTATACATTTGCACAAACCTATAAAATGTACAATATCAAGAATGACCTCTGTTGTAAACTATGGACTCTGGATGATGATGTGTCATTGTAGGTTCATGAATTGTAACAAAGGTACCACTTTGGTGGAGTCTGTTAATCATTGAGGAGCTATGTATGTGTGTTGACATGGGTGTATGTTTCAGAGTTGATCTATAAAGATAGTGACTAAAAACTACAGAGTGAATAAGATTGTCTAGGGAGGGGAGTCATATGAAGTAAGAAGTGTTGAGTAATTCCAACATTAAGTGACTAAGTAAGGATAAAAGAAATTACAAAGGAGACTGAAAAGGAGCGTCAGAGAGTAGGAAAACCACAGGAGACTGGTCCCTGAGAAAGTAGACAGAACCTAAATGATACAGGACTCCAAATAAAATATGGACTTAAAATTACTTATCGGATTAATAACAGTATATTATTTTGGACCATTTTGAGCATAGTTTTAGTGAGTAAGTGTTGATATATAGAAGAAAATAAGTAGAGAAGAAAACATCATAATCAGAGTGAGTTCAGTAGTAAATGAGAGTTAACAAAATTAAGAAAAAAATGAAGCCCATATTCTAGAATAAATCATACCAAGTTTAAAAATATGTACTTAAAGGACAAATAGTTGCATCATATGGAATAAAATCTATAGGCATTCTTTAATTAGGAGTAACTAAGATGGAGTTCCTGAATTCATCCTGATCTAAGACCAGATAGCATCTTTCTTTTGTTATCTTGTTTTCATATTACTAAACATAGTTCATGTTTCTGCAGTCCCCATTTTCTGGAATCACCAAAGGGAAGGCTAATTTAACTAGTTCTTCGCTTTTCTGATTATAGTTTTCATCACTTTACCACTAGACTTTCTACCTCTACCTCACTGTGTTGTTAGCATATACTTTTCTCTTATTCTCACGTTTACCTATATTCCTAAACACTATATATTACCTATATTCCTAAACACAAATCCAAGCAAGCAGGAACTGAAAATGAAATATGTTCTTTACGATATGGTTTCTTTTAAGTACAAACACTCTCCCACATGGTGGAAAAGGGAAGCGGTACATGGAAAAGGATACTGTAGATTTCTGCAGACTCAGATGAGAAAAAATAATCTTCTGGTTAGAGTACAATGTAAAAAAATAAGCTATTCCAAAACCCAAATGCATTTATTGCATTTTGCTGAATTATATCACAAATTTTTTTTTTCTGAAAAGTAATAGTCTGTGCTCAAGAATGAGATTTGTCTGAAAACCTTGGATCTTTGCTTTTAAACTGTATTATGTCCATTAATGTAAATTGCATTTACGAGCTTACATTCATTTAGTGGTTTGCTAGCCATTTTGTGATTAACATTTTCAGCAAGCAGGAAAAGAGACACTGCTTGCAGGCAGGCAGGTAGCAATCCTGTGATATGATGGCTCAAATTCAAACCAATGTCGTGCTTACCAAAAGCAGGGATAGAGAACCATAGTCAGAAGTAATTCCAATAATAAGATAATAAATAGAAATAAAACACAATTTTATTTCATGCAAGACTTTTTTAAACCACTATTTTATACACGGGAAATGATACTATGAGACATTCTTTAGTTATAAAAAATGATGACACTTTTAAAATCATCATAATTGTGAAGGGTTTCATACCCTTACTGCCCTAGTACGGTATGTAGTTGAGTAGCCCACCCTTTCCTTCCTTCCTTTTTCACTTTCTTCATTTCTTTCTTTCCTTCCTTCTTCCTGTTTCTTTTTTTTCTTTTCTTTCTTTCAT
>NW_012112030.1:12906464-12991648 GCF_000951035.1 Colobus angolensis palliatus
CTTCCTTCCTTCCTTCCTTCCTTCCTTCCTTCCTTCCTTCCTTCCTTCCTGACTTCTTTCATGCCTTCCTGCCTTCTTTCCTGCCTTCCTGCCTTCTTTACTTCCTTGTTTCCTTCTTCCAACATTATCTTTTTTCATTATTGAAGTCTGCTAATTTCTGAATACCTACTATGGACTGGGTGTTTGCATTCCCCCAAATTTTGTATGTTGAAGTCCTCATCCCCAGTGTGATTTGGAAGTGAGGCCTTCGGGAGGTAAATAGGATTAGATTAGATTATGAGAGTGAAGCCCTTATGATTAGATTAATGCCCTTATCAAAAGAAGAAGAAATCTGAGATCATTCTGTCTATCTACATGGACCAAGGAAAGGCCATGCCAGTGAGTACACAGTAAGAAGATGGCTGTCTACAAGTCAGACGGGCCTTCACAAGAACCCAGATTTGCTAGCAACTTGATCTTGGACCTCCCAGCCTCCAGAACTGTGAGAAATACATGTCAGTAATTTACCCAGTTATTAATACCCAGTCTATGGTATTAATATTTTATTATAGCAGCACAAGCAGACAAAGACAACATTTTCATAATATTGATGGTTGCTAAATTAAATATGTGACCAGAACAAGTATGAATCACTTCATAGATGGGTAAAGTTTTTTTCTTCCTTAAAATAGAATATAGGCAATAGCATTGATAAATATAATACAAATATTGTAGGGGTAACATTTTTTTTTATTAGCATGAGAAACTGAGATTGCTAAAATACCATTGTAGTCTTGACTTTCAGACTATTGGCGTAGATGTCATGTTGATGGCAATCAAAAACTTTATTGACAGATGTCTACTCCTTCAGGTAGAACAGCAAAAGGGTCTCCCTTTGGTGAGATGTATTAAATATTTTGGGCCAGTAGATTGCACTGAGAATTTTCTCTGTGAGTTGAAACAAGCTATATTCCCCTTTCTAGAAATAATATTTGTCACATCACAATAATAACATATATTAACATGGTCATCAATTATTCATCATTTTCTATGTAACAATAATTATTCTAAGAGTTTCCATATATTCTAAAAATAACCAGACACATCTCACAAACATTTATGCAAAGGGTTTTTTTCTTCTTGAAATTACAAGCATATATAGTACAATTTCTTCTAAGTGAAGAGTGAATATATTTATAGATTTCTAGTATCTGTAATCATTACATAAGAGAAACTTAAAAGAAAATCAAATTCCCTTGATCAGGTTCAAGGTCTTATTTACTTATTTCAAAAATGTCAGTATAACTCTACTCAGGTTTCACTGTGGTAGGCTCTAAAGCTAATTTAAGCATCAGATGTTTGTATAAAGTGCTCACTTATTTAATATAATAGAGTAAATAGGGTCTTTTGCTTTGGTAGCAGGGACAGACTCATGAACTCTGTACTTGAATTGATCTCTGAAGCTCCATGTAATCCATAATACCTTGATAGAGCCATCAATAGTTCAAAAATATTTTATCAATGAATTTCATAGAATGCTTTTAGGAACGAACACAAAGATCAGCTAAATACAGATGTAGGTTAAGAACTCCAGCCATGTGTTGGTTGGATAATACATAGCAGCAAAATTATTTATATCAGGCATATGGAAGTATAATACTAGGAAAGGGGAATAAAATAAAAGAAACTTCATTTTTTAGTGTTTTGGCATAAAATATTCCCATGTTTTAATAGATTGAAAATTTAGCATTTCATGTTTTCTCTTAAAAATTGAATCAATAATTTTTTTTCCCAAGAAACATTGCCAGTGATGACTACAGCAATAATAAAATAAAGTTTTACAAACATAGAGTTAATTTCAAATATAACCCAGGAAAGGCAGATTTTACAAACTACAGATTGGACATATTAGACTGGATGTCTAGTATTTGCTGATTTGACTTCTGTATTCATTTCCACTAGTTCTAAAAATAGAGCAAAATGTTCTTTGGGATGTCATCCATCCCACTTCTTAGCCATGCTCTTTGGACACAATTTATTCACTCATTTAAGAATTACTGAGTGATTTACAGGTGCCGGGCGGTGTTACACAATCAGAAGATATAGAAATGAATGGTAGATGAAAAAAAGCCCTATCTCTTTCCCCAAGGGTGATAAGAGCTTGCAAGGTAAAAGGTGATGTTTGATGGAGTATATGAGTAAGAGAGGTTCTTGCACTGGAGTTTAAAGTGTTGAGATGTGAAGACTGGAGCTTCATCAGCCATCTTACAACCATGTAAGGAGCTAGCCCAGCAATAAGGAAAATATGAAAGAAGATAGAGCTAAAACATTCAAGTGAAAACAGACAAACCAAAAAAGAAAAACTTATGGCATTTTCTAATATTCTTAATTAAGCTGTGGCTAAAGCTGGAATTATTCTTGAAGATATGTGAGTCAGGAAATTTCATTTTTAGGCTATTGAAAACTAGGTTTTCTAACACTTGTAAGTGAAAGATATCTTAATTTCTGCAGAAACATTTTTTAAATTTTAAGATAAATATGAAAATGTTGATCAACATCTTGATGTCTGAGTTAATGAGAAAAGTTAATCTATATTATTTGTGTTAATATCTATAATAATATAAAAATAACATTATTCATGGAATAATAATATATTTAGAAATCAATTATATTTTATTTTCATTTTCACATGTGAAATTGAGTGAAAAGCATTGGAAATTTCTTTTGACTATTTATAAGCAAGAGGAACAATTTGTCAAACTAGAATTTAACCACTCAAAATTATAATAAACTTCAGTGTTTAAACTCCTATTACGTTGTACTTCCAGTTATTCATTCTAAATCTGTGGTTTGTGTTGGCAAAATTAAAACTCTTAAAAACTTCAAAGTGATCCACCTTTCCATATTTTTGCACCTAGAGTAAAATAGAGAGATTCAAATTACACCTGTAAAATACTGTCGCCTAAATTGACTACTTTTAGATACATACACATTGTTAAACCTTTGATTTAATATTAAGTTCTACAATTCTCTGTCCTGCCTATAGTCTAAAGCTCACCTGTATGTTAGTGCCTCATTACATCCCTTGCAGATCCAAACAAAAGCTGACCACATATTCAAGAATGTATTTTGTTTGCTGTACCTAGTACGTCTACTGTGAACTGCTTAAAATTGTACACTCGGACTCTCAGCAGAATATTTTTTACCATTTATGCCCCTCCCCAAAAATTGGATCATGTATTACTGTGTATTTATAACTCTGTTGACCTTTATATCTTGAATTGAAAATTGCAGAATTCAGAAACATTGAATTACACATAAAATGGGACCAGTGGTGAAATTGTGATTACAAAATTTTCCAACATACTGTTGTTTCCATTTACAACATAAGGTTCACTGAATAAATGTTCTGAATGTTTACCATAATATTTGCATCTTGCTTATAACAAATTGCTAACCGGTAAGTTTATGGGGTACCATATGGGTCTCAGTTCTTTAGTTGGCGGCAGTTAAACAAATCCTACATTTTTACACATAAATAAATGCTTGAGAGAGAAACTACCCATTTTATGAAATCATATGTCCAGTTGGATGTAGGTCAGGAAGGACTTACTAGTGTGTTAGTAGCCATAAAAACCTGCCCCAGGCTAATTACTATTTAGTTGCAGGGGTTGGTTCAGCTAGCTATGCATACGTTATAGCCCATATGTACAAACCTTCCCATTTGTAGGAAGACCAGATGGCCCCTCCCTAAGCACGAACCTTTCCTGCTACGTGGATTAACTATGAAAGATTTAAATTGCTTGCTTTAAAAAAAAAATGACTTTAGTGCCCATATTTTTCGTAGTTATTAGAGACTTTTAATTCAGAAAGAGCGGCAAATGCTATTTGTTCATGCAGAATTTTTGGTAGTGATTCATTTTTTTCACTTTGAAATACACATGAAACAATTATTCTTACTATTTCACGGATTTTTTTCATATATTATAGATTAACTTGTTTGAACTGGACACTATGAAAGAGGGTTATATATACTGATGATTAATGTTTACTATATTGAACAGTTTTATATATATATATAGGAGTTCATGTCTCCCAAAACATAATTTGAAATTATAGTTAATTTCTGTGGAAGAGTAAAATATCAAAATTTCTCTAAAAACAGGATTTATAAAATCATTATTGTTAGAAATAATATATCTGGAAAAATATTTCAGGTACAAAAGTAGATAAATAAAATACATATCCATTTTTGAAGCAAAAACTATACTCACTGTATCATTCTATGGCAAAATCAACATGAAAAGAATATATTATTGGCTTATTTCTTGCCATTAAATTTGAATATAACAAAATATTAATCACATAAAATGTGAATTTTTATGAACAAAATTTTATTCATATAAAACAATCTGAATTAATGTTTTTCAAAGTCTTGTGTCAAGAGGCATTCATCTTAATTAGTATATAGTTAATTATAAATTTGATGTTCTTATGGTCAAATGACTTATTATTAACTAAATCTGAAAGCCTATAATTAAAGTAAATCTACAAGGATGTCCTATAATATATAATTACTGAAACGTCAGCATCCTCAAAATCTTCCACACTCAATATTCAAATTTAATTGCAAACAAATATAATTTTTTAAAATTTCTATAGGGAAAGCAGTCAAACATTTCAATTATCCTATCCAAAGTGGGTCACCAAGCTAAAGAAAATAAAACTCTAAATGTAAAATTCTAGTTAAAATTTGTATGTTTACCAAAATTCTATCAATTCCATCATTAAGATTTTAAATTATTAGATATGATGGTCCACTATTACTCATTAAATATTTTTATGTATAGTTCAGGAAATACATGACGAGTTGACAGAAGTAAGCTTCAGACGATCAGTTCAGGAAATATCAATAAAAATTAATTCTGATAGCTACAAAGAGCTTTCTTGATGGGCTTGGAATATAAAATGTATAGATTTCAAAGCGGCATATGAAAGTTGGGCGTTAGAGGAATAAAAGAAGACGGAGGAAAGACAGCTCCCAAATTTACAAATAAGACACATCTAGAAACTTGTAGTAATTGTGTAATAATCTGTTATGAGAGTTGAAGTACCTCATGAACTTCAAGGAACCATTTACTTTTGTGACATTATTTTCTGTCCTTTAATCAGCAAGGTTTCTATTTCTTGAGTATCATTTTAGATAATAGACTAATGAAATACTACAACCTTCTATAAATGAATGATTTTGCTGTAAAAATAATATAAAAGCAACCATATGTTCACGAATCAGGTATTGAAAATACTACATGTAAAAAAGAACCCCTATATTTTTTGTAATATTATTAAAATTTATTTACTGAGAATTGTGTCCCTAAGTCAGCTAAGGCAGATAATGAAGTTGTCATTGTAAATGTAAATATTTCTTTATCTTTTTGATGATTAAAATATTGTTGTTTCATAATATATAATTATAATCTGATTAGTAAATTTAATCAGTATTTTAATACCCTCACATTAAAACTAGGAAAATGATTAAATTTTTGAAATAATTTTGTTTACTCATATATCACAGGAGGACCATTTTACACCAGCAATTTTCACATCATAACATGTCTTATGTTAGAAATAATAACAATCAGAATTCACTTGTTTTTCATTAGCAGCACTATTGACATTTTGGGCAATAATTTGTGGGAGGAGTGCTCCTGCACATTGTAAAACGTTTAGCAGCTTCTAACCACTAGCAGTCAGTAGCACTTTGCTAGTTGTGACAACCAAGTGTCTTGACATTGCCAAATGTCCCCTGAAAGACAAAATTAATGCCACTTGAGCACTGTGCTAACCATAGGTGATAAACAAAATTTTATATATTTCATGCTAAAAGAAAGAAGCCAATAATATAATAAAATATGTAAAAAATATTTTATGAGGCTTTTTTCTTCTTGTAAATTTAAGTTCCTTATAGATTTGGGATATTAGACCTTGGTCAGATGTATAGTTTGCAAAAATTTTCTCCCATCTATAGGTTATCCGTTTATTCTGTTGATAGTTTCTTTTGATGTGCAAAAACTCTTTAGTTTAACTAGATTCCACTCATCAATTTTTGCTTTTGTTCCAATTGCTTTTGTTATCTTCATCATGAAATCTTTGCACATGCCTATGTCCTAAATGGTATTGCCTAGGTTGTCTTCCAGGGTTTTCATAGTTTGGGGTTTTACATTTAAGTCTTTAATCTATCTTGAGTTAGTTTTTGTATATAGTGTAAGGAAGGGGTCCAGTTTTAATCTTCTGCATGTGGCTGGCCAGTTATCTCAGTGCCATTCATTGAATAGGGAATCCTTTACCCATTGCTTATTTTTGTCAGGTTTTGATCTTTGTTAAAGATCAGGTAGTTGTAGACATGTGGTGTTATTTCTGCATTCTCTACTCTATTCCATTGGTGTATGTGCCTATTTTTGTACTAGTACCATGTTGTTTTGGTTACTGTAGCCTTGTAGTATAGTTTGAAGTCAGGTAGCATGATGCCTGCAGCTTTGCTCTTTTTGCTTAGGATTGCCTTGGATATTCAGGCTTATTTTTGGTTCCATATGAATTTTAAGATAGTTTTTTTTTTAGTTCTCTGATGAAAGTCAGTGGTAGTTTAACGGGACTAGCATTGCATCTATACATTGCTTTGGGCAGTATGGCTATTTTAACGATATTCTTCCTATCCATGAGCATAAAATGTTTTTTCCATTTATTTGTGTCACCTCTGATTTTTTTCAGCAGTGGTTTGTAGCTCTCCTTATAGAGATCTTTTGCCTCCCCATTTAGCTGTATTTCTAGGTATTTGATTCTTTTGTGGCAATTGTGAATGGGAGTTTATTCATGATCTGACATTCCCCTTGCCTGTTGTTGGTGCATAGGTATGCTCATGATTTTTCCACATTGATTTTGTATCCTGAGACTTTGATGAAGTTACTCATCAGCTTAAGAAGCTTTTGGGCTCAGACAATGGGGTTTTCTAGATATAAGATAAAGTCACTTGCAAACAGGGATAGTTTGAATTCTTTTCTTCCTATTTGTATGCCCTTTATTTCTTTCTTTTGCCTGACTGCCCTGGCCAGAACTTCCAATACTAAAGGAATAGGAGTGGTGAGAGAAGGCATCCTTGTCTTGTGCTGGTTTTCAGGGGGCAATTCTTGAACAGACACTATTCTTTTTTTTTTTTTTTTTTTTTTTTGAGACGTAGTCTTGCTCTGTCACCCAGGCTGGAGTGCAGTGGCCGGATCTCAGCTCACTGCAAGCTCCGCCTCCCGGGTTCATGCCATTCTCCTGCCTCAGCCTCCCGAGCAGCTGGGACTACAGGCGCCCGCCACCTCACCCGGCTAGGTTTTTTTTTGTATTTTTTAGTAGAGACGGGGTTTCACCATGTTAGTCAGGATGGTCTCGATCTCCTGACCTCGTGATCCGCCCGTCTCGGCCTCCCAAAGTGCTGGGATTACAGGCTTGAGCCACCGCGCCCAGCCAAACAGACACTTTTCAAAAGAAGACATACATGGGGCCAACAATCATGTGAAAAAAAGCTCGATATCACTTATCACTAGAGAAATGCAAATCAAAATCACAATGAGATACCATCTAACACCAGTCAGAATGGCTACTATTAAAAAGTAAACAAATAACAATTGCTGGCAAGGTTGTGGAGAAAAAAGAACACTTTCACACTGTTGGTGGGAGTGTAAATTAGTTTAACCATTGTGGAAGACAGTGTGGCAATTCCTCAAAGACCTAAAGACAGAAATACCATTTGGCCCAGCAATCCCATTGCTGGGTATATGCCCAAAGCAATATAAACCATTCTATTCTAAAGTTCCATGCACATGTATGTTCACTGCAGCACTATCCACAACAGCAAAGGCATGGAATCAAACTACATACCCATCAGTGATAGACTGGATAAAGAAAATGTGTTATGTATACACCAGAGAATACTAGGCAGCCATGAAAAAGAACGAGATTATGTCCTTTGCAGGGACATGGATGGAGTTGGAGGCCGTGATCCTTCGTAAACTAACACAGACACAGACAACTAAACACCGCATGTTCTCACTTATAAGTGGGAGCTAAATGATGAGAAAACATGGACACATAGAGAGGAACAACACACAGTGGGGTCTTTCAGAGGCTAGAGGGTGGGAGGAAGGAGAGGATGAGGAAAAACACCTAATAGGTACTAGGTTTAATACCTGGGTGATGAAGTAATCTGTCCAACAAACCCCCATGACACAAGTTTACCTATGTAACAAATCTGCACTTGTACCCCTAAACTTAAAATAAAAGTTAAAAAAAAATAACACTTTATAAAATAGAAAGAGAAATCCGGTATATTTCTATTTTTATAATAAAGCAGGACACAAACATTTTTGTTCATAATATGTTCTCAAGAACACAAAGTTCTTAAATCATAAAAGGCACATTTATTATACTACATTAATTAAGACAGAAAAGAGACATTTCAAAAATTGCTTACACACAATTTGACTACTAGTAGAAACTAAAATTGTATTTTGGTTCATGGCACTAATATTCAAGTTGTAATTCAAGTGCCATGAATTAGTTCATGGCACTAATATTCAAGCCAAAAGTGGCTCTTTTATCTTAATACTTTAGTATTTTAAATGTCATAAGCACACCCTATGGAATCAGTAATGGGATACAGATAATGGAAATCAAACAAAGAAAAGCCACAAAATCACCCTGCACCAAGTTGTTTTTCTTTTTTAAGATTCTTAACTCCGAACCAGTTTTATTTAGTTGCAGAAGGTGAAAAACACAATTATTAGAGATAATAACCCCACAGATACAAATATCTGCAAATGCTCAAGTCTCTTATATAAAATGGCACAGTAATTGCACAAGACCTATGCACACCTTCCCATATGCTTTGTCATCTCTAAATTACTTCTAGTACCTAATACAATGTAAATGCTATGTAAATAGTTGTTTCATGGTATTCTTTCGGGAATAATGATAAGAAAAATGTCTGTGCACGTTTAGTACGGATACAACCCCGCATTTTAAAGAAAGTTTTCAGTCTACAGTTGGTTGAATCTGTGGGTGCAACACCCACAGATGTGGAGAGCTATATATATTTGATTTAGGGACAGTAACATGAAATACAAAAGAGGAAGAGATATTTTCTTATTTTTTCTTTTAGACTTTCATTCTGTCACCCAGACTAGAGTAAGTGGTGTGATCTTGGCGCACTGCAACTCTCGCCTCCTGGGTTCAAGCGACTTTCCTGCCTCAGCCTCCCAAGTAGCTGGGATTACAGGTGCATGCCACCATGCCAGGCTAACTTTTGTATTTTCAGTAGAGACGGAATTTCACAGTGTTGGCCAGGCTGGTCTTAAAGTCCTGACCTCAGGTGATCTGTCGTCTTGGACTCCCAAAGTGCTGGGATTGCAGGCATGAGCCACTACACCTGGCCCTATATTTTCTAAATTTTCATCTATCTTTGATCTTTCCCAGTCTTTCCAATAATTAATAGAAAACTTTCCATAATAAATTTATAGTACCTTTAAGACAGACACCAGGCTGAGCCAGGTGGCTCACGCCTGTAATCCCAGCGCTTTGGGAGGCCGAGTGAGTGGATCATGAGGTCAGGAGATTGAGATCATTCTGGCTAACATGGTGAAACCCCATCTCTACTAAAAATACAAAAAATTAGCTGGGTGTGGTGGTGGGCGCCTGTAGTCCCAGCTGAGACAGGAGAATGGCGTGAATCAGGAAGGTGGAGCTTGCAGTGAGCCAAGATCGTGTCACTGCACTCCAGCTTGGGCAACAGAGCAAGACTCCATTTCAAAATAAATAAATAAATAAATAAATAAATGCACCAAAGTTCAATAATAACCTTTATTATTTGGTATATTTGGATTAGTGACCTGAAGTTTATAATATGAAAAACATATGAATGACTTTCTATTAATATTTTTAGGTTTAAAACTTTTCATATTTTTGACATTTAGTTTTCACTATCTACATGATTATTTTCTTTAAAAGTATCTCATAACTTCCACTCAATGTAATAATTTCCATTCAGTGTGCAGACCTTTTAAGATTACTACCTGCAGAGAACAGTCATAAAATTGAAACAGCAAAGAAAGGTAACTTTCAGAATCACCAGAAATAAATTAGAAATCAATAACAATAATATAACTATAAATCCCAAAATATTTGAAAATTAAACATCACACTTCTAAAAATGTAGTAGCTGAATATGGAATGATATGAAAATTTTAAAAGTTGGGAACAAAATAATAATGAAGATACAGCACATAGGAATTTTTGAGACACAGCTAAAGAAGTACCTAGAGGACAAGACATATTGTTACATGAAATAAAATAATAAGAACAATTTAAAATCAATGATTGAAACTCTTCCTTAAGAAATTAGAAAAGAATCTAAGTTCACAGTAAGTAAAAGAAAGAAAATAATAAAAATGAGTATAATTCAATGAGATTAAAAATGTTAAAAATAAAGAAAATCAATTAACCCTAAAGCAGGCTCTTAGAAAAGATTAATAAAATGTATATGCCTGTAGGTAGATTGCCAAGAATACAGGAGGAAGTATAAATTACTAATATCAGAACAAAATGAGTGGTCATATTACAGATTCTATAGACTTTAATATCAAAACGAAGACATATAAACCAACTTTATTGCAATGAATTAAACAGCAAAATTAAAACTGATAAATTTCTTGAAACACACAAATTACCAAATATGACCAATAAAAAATTTAAAACTTGAAAACTCCTTCCCCAATTAAGGGAATTGAAAGTATAGTTTTCACAAAGAAAAGGCTATATAGATTAACAGGTGAATTCTATCAAACTTTTAAGGGAGAGCATTACCAATACAAACACTTCCCCCTCAAAAAATAAACTATGATTAGGAAACATGTTTCAGCTATATTTACAAGGCTGGTATATCCTTATACTAAAATCAGGTAATTAACAAGAGAAGAGAACTATAAATCCCTTATAATCACAGATGTGAAAATCACTTTAAAATTTAAGCCAATTTAAGTCAATGATATATGTAAAAGGTAATACATAATAAACAAGTGGATTTATTCTATCAATGCAAGGCTGCTTTAAAATCCGAGATATCAAACAATGTGATTCATCACATAATAAAATAAAAGAGAACAGAGAAAAACCCTAAGAGGACTTTAAAATATGCAAATAAATATTTTAATAAAAATCTCTGCCCATTCATATTTTAAAAATGAAAGTAAGGATAATAAAATAACTTCTCAGCAAAATAGGAATTCAGGAATAGAAGGAAAACATCTTAATCTGATGAAGGATGTTGATAGAAAGGAAAAATCCCATAAAATCGTAGATAAAATTACACTCTTCTCTTAATGGTATACCTAAGACCAGAGAGAAAGCAACAATAATGGTTTATTACCTCTCCTCAACATTATACTAGTGATCCTAGCCAGTGAAATAAGACAAGCAAAAGAAATAAGAGGTACAAAGTTTGTAGTGCAAAGATTATAACTGTTCATATTTGCAGGCAACATGATTATGTACATACAAACATTAAGGAATAAGGAATCTACATAAAATCTTCTTGGCTAATGAGTCAATTTAGTAAGCTCACAGAATATAAGTTCAGTATGCAAAAACTAGTTCTATGTTAATACTAGCAATGAACAATTAGAAAAAGAAATTTACCAATCCCATTAAAAATGAAAATAAAATACATAGAAACAAAGGTACCCAAAGTTGTGTAAGATGTGTATACTGAAAACTATAAAATATTATAAAGTAAAATAGAAGACTAAATAGATATATGTTTATGGCCCTTAAAACTAATTTGTGTTATGCATTTATTTTCTGGATCAATTGTTGTTTGACAATAGTATTTTTAAAGAGATATTTACAATTACCTGATAGTTAATATATTTAATAGATCTTTCACACTTCATACTGTCAACATGAATCTGATATTGCGAAGCACTGAAATAACCTTCTAACCTATTAGAATAAAAAAAAAATCTATCTCTACCTCCTTCAATTAATCTTGTTTGATATATCTTAGTAATGTATTTGGGTCACTTAATATGCATGTTTCCGGAAAGGGATCTTCTCCTCTTAGCTGCTTTCTGTGTAAGCATCAAGAAAAAGAGGGAAAAAAAGTTATATGTATTTATTTTTTAAATTAGTAATTTCACCCTGTTATTTTCTGGGAATGATGAATCTTTTTTCTCCCTAACATTAACTCTAGGCCAGCCCAGTCGGTTACGTGCTATGGGTAGAATTCCAGCAAAAAGCAGATTGGATTAAAATTTGCTCTTACTGGATTGTTATGGTCCTACATCATAAGGATAATGACCACTTGGTTGAGAGCACTATTCTCTAAATCCTTCTACAGTGACATTTGTGGACCAAAGTTGGGGACAAAATGGATCTCTGTAAGTTACTTAAAAATGCCTTTCTCCCTCTTGAATCAAAACCTTTTCGATGAAAATTCTAAGTGTAAATAGGACATGATCATTAAAAAAGGTAAAATTATGCATATCAAAATGGAATACATCAACTTTGTATAGGTACAGGAAGAACAATAACCTAGGTATCTGGAGAGGAGAATCTGGCGTTAATAATCTTGGTCATTAGGAACCATCAGTAGCCTTTCTCATGAAGGAAAATAATCTTGCGCACCACTCCAAACTGTTACAGGCTGAAATTTAACTGACACATGGATTTGCTATCCATCAACAGAGAGATCTGTCTAGAATCTGATCCTCATTTCCCTTAAAATTACATACAACACAAAATGGCCCCATTCTTACAAAACATCTTTTCTCACAAACATCTATCCCATACTTCTGGATGTCTTCCTTACCCATATTCTCAATTATTTTTTTGAGGAAAATGAAAGCCACCTTGCTGGTGGTGTGGACAAGTAGGACAGATTGGAGTGACTCCAGGAACTATGACTAGACAATTATTTGAACTGAACTGGCAATTTGAGTACATACCAGCCATCCTGGAGGCCATATTAGAGGCATTCATCCTATGCTTTCCAACTGATGTAAGTCCGACTTAGGAGCACTCATCAATACTTTCTTCTGCCCCTGAGATTAAATGTCTTCCATAGAATCTAGGCATAAACTTACATCCATCCTGAAAACACCTAAGGAATGTTCATAAAATAGCTCTATGTATTTAAGGAAACATCATGAATGGATTATGCACTCAGATGACTGTGCAGATATCTCCAAAATAAGACCAGCCTTGGTTACTCAGGAGAGTGCTGGAGCAAAGGAGCCTCTCAGAAGATAACACACTGCTTATCTATGCATGTCCTTTTGGGAGTTTTCCCTACTATAGAAATTATGCAATTAGAAAAGATAGTATAAAATTTGTTCCTGATTTTAGTTGAAGTGATTAATGATGCTACTGTAGTTATGGAGGCCATTTAGGTTGCATTATCTTACTGGCAATGGTTGTTACAGATAATAGAATTTGCCCAACATTCCTATTTTCAGGCCAAGGCAGTGTTTCTGTAATTGTTAACACCTTGCTATACTAGGATTAATGCCTCAAGCCAAGTGGAAAGGCTGATACAGAAACATAAGCACAAAGCCACCTGGTTTTCTAAGGTAGAGTCAGAAGTGTTATGGAATTTGGGTTGGGTCCAGAAACCGAAGATCTGCGATTGTATTACAGTCATATAGGTTGGCCTCATCCTGTTTATGAGCCTTGACAGACTTGTAGTTTGCTTAACAGTACCCATACTTAAATAAAAATAATACAGTGATTAAATAGCCTTGACCCAGCTGTGGTCTGTCCAGCGAAATTTTTCAGAAGCTGAAATGGCATGGAAATGATAGCTAAATGTTATTGGTAGAAAATTCTTCACATGTATCTCTTGTTTCTGCACATTTTGTGAGCAGAGGTACTGACAGATTTTGTTCTTTTAAAAAATGTGCGTATAATGAGTAAGTCTGAAAGATCTAGATAGTGTCTCCTGAGCAGAGAGCAGGTTTACTTACTCATATGGTTTTGCGGCGTCCCCACCCAAATCTCGTCTTGAATTGTAATCCCCATATTCCCCATATGATGACAGAGGGAACTGACGGGAGGTGACAGAATCATGTGGGCAGTCCCCCCATGCTGTTCTCATGATAGTGAGTGAGTTCTCACGAGATCTGATGGTTTATAAGTGTTTGGCAGGTCCCCTCTCTCACGCTGTCTCTCTCACCTGCCACCATGTAAGACATTCCTGCTTTCCCTTCTACCATGATTGTAAGTTCCCTGAGGCTTCCCCAGCCATGCAGAGCTGTGATCAATTAAACCTCTTTCTTCATCAGTGAAGCCATTCAGTACTGGATTTTTCTTTTTTGGAAGACTTTTTATTATTGTTTCAATCTCAACACTCATTAGACCACTTGATTTGTGGCCTAACTCATTTTTTTTGTTTTGTTTAGGTTTTCTATTTTTCTGAAATAGAATAACAAAACAAACCAAAAATGAATTCAATCTTGGTAGGTTTTTATGTGCCCAGGAACTTATCCATTTCCTCTAGGTTTTTCAATTTGGTTGTATATAATTGTTTTATAACAGTCTCTAATAATTCTTTGTATTACTGTGGTATCAATTGTAACGCCTCCTTTTTCATTTCTAATTTTGAGTACTTTCCCTTTCTTTCTTAGTCTAGCTAAAGTTTTTATTCTGTTTTTTCAACAAACCAACTTTTATTTCATTGATTTTATGTTTGTTTTTTGTATCAATTTTATTTCTGCTCTCATCAGTATTATTTATTTTCTTCTACTAATTTTGTGTTTCATTTGTTTTTTATTTTCTAGTTTCCTGGGGTGAATCTTTAGGTTGTTTATTTGAAATCTTTCTACATTTTTTGTACGCATTTATCTCTTTTAACTTCTCTCATAATACATCTTTTGCTATGTCTCATAGGTTTTGGTGTTCTGTGTTTCTCTTTTCAGTTTTTCAAAAAAATATTTAATTTACTTCTTGATTTCTTCTTTGACGCACTGGTCATTCAGAGTATTTGGTTTAATTTCCAGGTCTTTATAAAGTTTCCAAAGTTTCTCTTGGTTATTCATTTTTAGTCTTATTCCATTATGGTCAGAAAAAAATACTAGATATGATTTTTAATTTTTAAAATTTGTTGAGACTTGATTTGTGGCTAAATGTAGGGTCTATCCAGAATAATGTTCAATTTGCTGATTAGAAGAATGTGTATTCTAGAGCAGTTGGATGAAGCATTTTGCTAATGTTTGTTGGGTCTATTTTGTCTGTATTTCTGTTTAAATATAATATTTCTTTATTGATTTCTTGTTCATATGATCTGGCCAGTGCTGAGAGTGGGGTGTTGAAGTTCTCAGCTGTTATTGTATTGGAATCTATCTCTTTGTTTTAATTGATTATTATTTGCTTTATATATCTAGGTGTTCTAGTGTTTGGTGTGTGTCTGTGTGTGTGTGTGTATAATATATATATATATAATTTATATATATGTAAATATACATATAATTATTATATATTTTTGCTAAATGATTCATTTATTATATAATGATGTTCTTTGTTTCTTTTTACAGTTTTTAACTTGAAGTCTATTTTGTCTCATGTAAATAGAACTAACCCTGCTCATTTTAAATTTATGTTTGTGTGGAATAGCTTTTTCCATTTTGTCTCTTTAAGTCTGTGTTTGTCTTTTTAGGTAAAGTGAGTTTCTTGTAGGCATATAGTTAGATCTAGTTTTTTAATTCATTCAGTAAGCTAAACTGTTAAATGAGGAAAATAATTCATGCACATTCAAGGTTATTATTAATAGGCAAGGATTTACTGCTGTAGTTTACAAAAAATGTCTTCTTGTTTTCAATATCTTTTTATCTTTCCTCATTTTATTGCTTCTCTTTGTGGTTTGGTGGTTTTCTGTCATAATTACGTTTGCATCATTTATCTTTCTCATTTGTGTATTTGCTCTACTAATGAGTTTTATATTTTTACATGTTTAAATTGGGATAGGTATCTTTCATTTGCTTTTAGATCTAAAGCTCCCTTAAGCATTTATTGTAAGATTAGTCTAGTGGTGATGAATACCCTCAGATTTTGCTTGTCTGGAAAAGACTATTTCTCCTTCATTTCTGAAGTGTAGTTTTGCTGAGACTAGTAATCTTGGTAGGCCTTTTTTTTTTTTTTTTAATCCTTTCAGCTCTTTTAATATGTATTCCCTTTCTCTCCTGGACAGTAAGGTTTCTGCTAAGGAATGTACTGTCGATCTAGTGGGTATTTTCTTATGTGTTATTTGATGCTTTTCTCATGCTTTTAGAATTCTGTCTTTTTCCTTGACTTCTGACAGTTTGACTATAATGTGCATTGGAAAGGATCTTTTTCTGTTGAATCTATTTGGGATCTTTGAGATTTCTGTATCTAGGTGTCTATATTTCTCCCAAGACTTTGGAATTTTTCAGCTATTATCTCATTAAATAATTTTTTAATGCTTTTTCCATCTTTTCTTTTTCTGAACCTTTCATAATGCTAGTATTTGCTAGCTTAACGATGCCCTGTAAGTTCTGAACACTTTTCTTTTATTCATTTTTTGGTTATTTATTGGTTTTTGGCTACTGGAGTATTTCAGAATACTTGCCTTCAAGGTCAGAAATTTTTCTTCTTTATCTAGACTATTGTGGAAGATCACTATTATATTTTAAAATTTTGTTCACTGAATTATTCAGCTCCAAGATTTCTGTTTGCTTCCTTTTTATATCTACCTCTGTTGAATCTCATTCAGACAATGAATTGTGTTCCTGATTTCAGTGAATTATCTATCTATACTCTCTTATATCTTGCTGAGTTTTCTTAAGATTATTATTTTGAATTTCTTTTAAGCATTTCATAATTATTTTCTTTAGGGTCTACTACTGAGGAATTATTGTGTTCTTTTGGGGTATTGTTTCCTTGCTTTTTCATATTTCTTGTGTCACAACATTAAAATCTGTGCATCTGGTGAAACAGTTGCTTCTTTCAATTTTATGAAGCAGCCTTTGCAGGGAAATACTTTTTCCTATATGTGATCTATAGTGTCAGTTGGGTGAGTTCCTTAAGATTTGGTTCTATGTGGATTCAGTAGTGTAATCTTTGTGTAATTTTTTCATCTGTAATCAGTGTCAGTGATACTTGCAAGTGCCTTAGTGGACTAGACCGAAGGTGTTCATGGAGGCAGTGGTTTGCCTTTTCCAGAGATGAAGCCACTGGCAGTAGGTGCCTGACAGGCCAGTTCTTGAGCCCTAGGTGGCGTGTGCATGTTGCTAAATGACTCCACTAGCTAATCATGTAGGTTTGCCGGTGGTGGTGGATGCCAGGAAGCCAGCTCCAAGGCCTTGGAAAGCACACATTTCAGTTTTTATGGTTTTGGAGGCAGCTCTCTGCTTTGTTAAATCACCTGGTTTGTGGGGCACAGCGTGTTGCACGGACTGAGGTACAAGAAATGTAGCTATACTGCTGGATCCAGCTGGAGTCATGGTGTTGCAGCTTATTGGGTGCACATGGTGAAATGATGGCTGAGCTGCACAGATACCGAGATGCAGGGGCTACTAGCCCCTAGGACAGCATGCTTTTCAGCAGTGGCTCCGTTTTCCAAATGATACCTTGCTACAGCAGCTTGGGTCCTGGGGAGGAAGGTGAGCCAGCTGTTTTCTGTCTGGGGCAATTCATCACATGGGCTCCAGGTGGCCCCCTATATAGTAAGCTCAGGGCCCTTGAAAATTGTAAGACTCTTCTGTAGTTAGAATTGCAGGCATCTGTGGTAGTATTAATAATTAGTCATGGGGACTGCTGGAGATCTCCCACTTACCTATTTACCACAGTGAGGAGTCCCTAATGGCTCTGGGCCAGTCCCTGCTAAGTGCTTTGCTTTTCCCTCTATGATGTCACCCTAACTTTCCATGTTTCAGAGTCTGTCACTTCTTTGCAAAGTTCCAAACAATGTCTCTCTTAAACACTCCACTCAAATTGAAGTTATCTATTTGTTGTTTGTTTTATCTTTGTGAAGAAGAGCACTGAACACTTCTAATTAGCCATCTTGATGATAACTATTCTGCTCATTGTGTTTTGAGGAATAAAGTTCTTTGTCTCTGACCCAGAGTCTCATATCTTCTGCCATCATCAATAAAATTGTAGAAGCTTATTAGCTTTCAAGTGGAGTAAAATCTTTGACACTTCAGTTTTTGATACAATGTTGAAAAAAAAGTGCTTAAAGTAGATATTCTTCTTGTTCCTGATATTAGGGAAAACAGATTTAGTATTTTATTGTTTGTTATTATAATATCTACAGTATTTTTTCATAGATGGCCTTTTTATCAAGTTGAGAAAGCTTCTTTTCATACCAGCTTTGCTGGATTTGTATGGTAAATGTCTTATGGATTTTGTCAAATGCTTTTGCTATGTCTGTGAAGATGATTGTCATTTTTTAGTCTTTTAGTAGGAAGAATTTCATTGACTGATTTTTAAATGCTATCACCCATGCATTAATGAGATAATCTCCCACTTATTTATGTTTTATCCTTTTTCTTTTCTTTTTCTTTTTTTTTTTTTTTGAGATGGAGTTTTCTCTTGTTGTCCAGGCTGGGGTGCAATGGCGCGATCTCGGCTCACCGCAAACTCCACCTCCTAGGTTCAAGCAATTCCATTGCCTCGGCCTGCCGAGTAGCTGGGATTACAGGCATGGGCCACCACATCCGACTAATTTTGTATTTTTAGTAGAGACAGGGTTTCTCCATGTTGCTCAGGGTGGTCTCAAACTCCCAGCCTCAGGTGATCCCCTCCCGTCGGCCTCCCATAGTGCTGGGATTACAGACGTGAGCCGCCGCACCCGGCCTTTATCCTTTTTGTATATTATTGAGCTTAATTTGCTAAATCACTGTCAAGGTTATTTTACATCTAGGTTCATAAGGGATTTTTTTTTTGTTTTTAATTTTAGTACTCTTGGTTTTGGCATCAGGATAATTAGGACCTTATAGAATAATTTGGGAAATATCCCCTCCAATTTAATCTGGAAGAATTTGTGTATAATTGGTATTATTTCTTCTTTTATTGTTTGGTAGAAAATTCATTAATATTTAAATCTCTTTTATCCCATATAATCATTTAAAGCCATATTCTTTTTCTAAAATGTAGGTGCATTCTTCAATTAGAGATACATTGTGTTTTCTTTATCAGTCAATAAAACGTATTTTCTTATTCTCTTGGGACATTCACCATAGAATATTTAGAAGTCTGTTCTGTAAATCTGGGATTTTTCAGACATTTTCCCTTACCTTTTTTAAAATTTCATTATGATAAGTGAATATACTTTATATATTTTCAATTTTTCTAAATTTTTGGGACTTTATGTACTGTTATATAATATATCTTAGTAAATGTTTCATGTAAAGCTGGAAAACATGAGTATTCTACTACTTTTGGGTGTAGTACTTTGATTATGTCAATTAGATCAAGTTGTATTATAATGCTATCTAGGTTTTTATAATTTTAGTAATCTTCTTTCTAGTTAAAAAAAATCCAGAGAGAAAGAGAGATGTTTCAGTTCTCCAAATCTGATTGTGATTTATCTATTTCTCTTTTAATTTCTATTTATTTTTGCATGATTTTTAGTGCTCAGTTGTTTAATATATACACTTTTAGAATGATCTCTTTCAAAGCATTGACTATCATTATGAAATTTTGCTCCTTATCTTTGGTAATATCTCTTTTTCTGACATTTATTTAGATGTCAATATAATTATTCCACATTTTTTGTGAGCAAATATTGTATAATAAAATATTTTTATTCTTTTTCTCTTAATTTATTTTTGTCAAGAGTCAAGCCAAGTTTCTTGTAGGCAGCATGTAACTGGGCCTTACTTTCTATTCAGTTTAACAATTTATTTCTTTTAATTGTTTTGTTTTGACTCTATTAATATAACATCAATCTGTTTCATTTAAATATCTCATCTTGCTGTTTCACATCTGTTTTTCTCATCTGTTTTTGTAAATTTTCCCCTTTTAAAATTATTAATATTTTTATGCATTTTATTTTATCTCTTCTATTGGCTTATTTGCTATCTCTACTTTTTCTTGTTTCGTTTGCTTGTTTTGTTTAATGGATACTGTTGGGATTATAACATATACTTTTAATTTATGAGAGTACATCTTTAAATAGCATTATACAAGTTCACATATCACCTTACACTATACTGAAATTTCCCCATCTTATCATTTATGCTGTCATTTTAATACTTTTTACTGTTTCATTCTTTATAAATCCTGCAAAATGTTACCACTATATTTTGCTTTGAATTTAAAAATGATTTCAGATATGCCACATTAATCCTATTTTCACCATTTCCAGGACTTTTCTTTCTTTGTGTAAACTCAATTTTCCACTAGTATTACTACTTCCACTTCTTTTAGTGTGTCGTGTAATGTAAGACTGCATCATTCATTACTCCAGCCTTCCTTTTAAAAAGCTTTCAGTTTCCTTTATTTTTGAAAGATATTTTGGCTAGAGATGCAATTGTAGATTTACAGTATTTTTTCAGCATTGTTGACATTGTCTTCTTGTTTGCATAATTTCTGTTGAGAAAATTGCTGAAATTCATAAATGTACCTATATATTTTTCTTTGGGTGTGCTTATAAGTTTTCAATTAAATATTGGTTTTCAGCAATTTAATTATAATACATATTGGTATTTTGTTGTTGTTTATTCTGCTTGGGGTTTGCTCACCTTCTTAGGTATATGGGTTTTCAAACAATTTGGCAATTGTATCATCAAATATGTGACCCTTAGCCCTTTTCCAAACTACATATTACACATTGGTGCCATTGCTTAAATTGTTCACAGTTGATAGATATTTTTTTCCTAGTCTTTTTGCTCTCCCTTCTTTATTTAAAACAGTTTCTAACATTAATTCTTTAACTTCATTCATCTTTTTTTCTGCAATATCTAATCTATATCTTGTCTGTCAAGTGAAGTGATCACTTCAGAGTTTGTGTTTTTTGATCTCTTGAAGTTTAAATATTTGGTCTTTAATTTTTCATCACATATTTTGTTTTCTTTACATTATTGAAGGTCTTTAAAATTGTTAGTTTAATATTTTTTATTTAGTATTTATAATTTCATCATCTGTTATTTCTAAGCCATTATACCTTCCAATTAACAGTGTAGAGGAGTTCCAATTTCTCCACCTCCACACCAATATTTATTTTCTCTTTCTTTGTTTTAATACTAGCTATTTTAATAACTGCGAGATGGTATCTTGTGGTATTGATTTGTGTTTCCCTAATGATTAGTGATATTGAGCATATTTTCTTGTGTCAAAAAGACTATATGTATATCCCTTTTGGTGCTCGCTTCAGCAGCACATGTACTAAAATCGTATATCAGCTTTGGAGAAATGTCATTCAAGTCCTTTGTTCTTTGTTTAACTGGGTTGTTTCATTTTTCATAGTTGAATTTTAGAAATTCTCTAAATAGTCTAGATATTGTTTCCTTATTGGATACATGGTTTGCAAATATTTTCTCCCATTCTGTAGGCTACCTTTTCAGTCTATTGATCGATGTGTTCTTTGATATACAAAAGCAGCTTTTTAAACTTTTGTTTTCTTTTGTTGCCTGTGCCTTGGGTGTTGTGATCAAGAAATCACTGCCACATCTAATATCATAAATATTTTTTCTGTTTTTTTCTAGGATTTTTAGTTTTACCTTTTACATTTAAATGTTTAATACATTTCTAGTTAATTTTGTATATGGCTGCAGGTAAGGATTCAACTTAATTTTTTGAAAATAATATTCAATTTTCTAACACCATTAGCTGAAAAAACTGGCCTTTCACCCATTGAATGGTCTTAGCATTCTTCTTAAAAATCCTTTGACCATATTATGTGAGGACTTATTTCTGGGTTCTTTATTTGAATCCATTAGTCCATCTGTCTGTAATGCTAGTATCACTGTTTTAATTGTTTTGAATTAAATAACATTGTTGGGATATTGATAGGGATTTCATTGTATCTATAGATAACTGGGTAGTATTGACATCTTAACAATATTAAGCCTTACAATCTATGAAAAAGTGCTATATTTCCAGTTTTTATTTAAAAGATTTTTTCAACAGTGTTTTGTAGTTTTTATTATACAAGTCTTTCATGTCCTTGGTTACTCCTAAGTATTGCATTCTTTTTAAGGTGATTATGAATGAAATTGTTTTCCTAATTTTCTGTTTAGATTTTTAGTTGTTAGTGTGTAGAAATGCCATTGATTTGGGTTTTGTACTCTGCTTTACTAATTTCATTTATTTGTTCTAATAGTTTTTTTGTGCAATATTTAGGGTTTTCTACATATTATAGTATCTGTGAATAAAAATAATTTTACTTCTTTATTTCTAATTTGTATGACTTTTATTTCTTTTCATTGCATTTTTGGTCTAGCTAGGTCTTTCAGTATATGTTAAATAGAAATGATGAAAGCAGGCATCCTTGCCTTGCTCTTGATTTTAGAGAAAATGATTTGGTCTTCAATCACTGAGTATGAGGATCACTGTGGGTTGTTTATACATAGACTTTATTATATGGATGTAATTTCCGTCTGTTCCTAGATTGTCGAGAGGTTTTATGATGAAAGCATTTTGATTTTTTTCCTGTGTAAACTAAGAAAACTGTGTGTTTTTCCCATTCATCCTGTTAACCTGATATATTCAAATAATTGATTTTTCAATGTTGAATCATCTGGCATTCCAGGAATAAATCATTCTTGGCTATAATGTATAATTGCTTGAATATGCTGCTGAATTTGGTTTTTTAGTATCTTATTGAGGAATTTTGCATCAATGTTAATGTGGTATATTGGCCTGTTTTTGTGTTTGTTTGTGTGTTTGTTTCTTTTCTTGCAGTGTTCTTGTCTGGCTCTCATATGTAAATAGTGTTGGCCTCATGGAATGAATTACTAAGTATTTCTTTCTTTTTAATTTTTAAATATTTGATAGGATTCATGAGTTAAATTATCAGAACTGTTCATTTTTTAAAATTACAGATTGAATCTCCCTGTTAGGTATGTCTAGTTAGATTTTCAATTTCTTCATTGTTCATTTTTTTAAAATTACAGATTGAATCTCCCTGTTGGGTATGTCTATTTAGGTTTTCCATTTCTTCACGGCTCAGTTTTTGTAGGTTTCGTATGTGTAGAAGTTTGTCTAATTTGTCTAAGTTATCCAATATTTTATCATAAGTTGTTTATGGTACTCTTTAGTAATACTTTTTTATTTCAGTAGAGTTTGTAGTAATTTTTACAATTTTTTTTTTTGAGTTGGGGTCTTGTTCTGTTGCCCAGGCTGGACTGCAGTGGTGTGATCTCAGCTCACTGCAAGCTCCGCCTCCTGGGTTCACACCATTCTCCAGGTAGCTGGGACTACAGGCGCTCACCACGACGCCCGGCTAATTTTTTGTATTTTTAGTAGAGACAGGGTTTCACTGTGTTAGCCAGGATGGTCTCGATCTCCTGACCTCGTGATCCACCCACCTCGGCCTCACAAAGTGCTGGGGTTACAGGCATGAACCACCACACCGGGCCCCAATTTTTACAATTTTAATATTTTATTTTACATACTTCTATTTCTAATTTTAGTAATAGACTGCCTTCAATTTTTTTTCTATCTTCTATTTAATTTATGTTTAATCATTTTTATCTCTCTTTTTTTTTTTTTGCTAGCTTTGGATTATTTTATTATTTTTCTAGTTCCTTAAGTTGTAACATTAGGTCGGCAATCTCTCGCTTTTTTAAATGTAAGCATGTATAGCTATAAATTTCCCCTTTAGCACTGGTTGTGTTGCATCTCATAAATTTTGGTATGTTGTTTTCATTGTCATTCATCTAAATTTTTATCATTTCTCTTGTTACTTATTTTATCCATATCATTCATCTAAATATTTTCTCATTTCTCTTATTTATTTTATCCATTGGTTATTTAAACATTTATGGTTTAATTTCCCTAAACATGTAAATTTTCCATTTTTTCCTCTGTTATTTAGTTCTAATTTCATCCTATAGTTGTCAAAGTAGATAGTTTGCATAACATTAATCTTTTAAAATCTATAAAGGCCAGGTGCGGTGGCTCATGCCTATAATTCCGACCCTTTGGGAGGCTGAGGCAGGCGGATCATTTGAGGTCAGGAGTTTGAAACCAGCCTGGGCAATATGGCAAAACACTGTCTCTATTAAAAATACAAAAATTGGTTTGATGTGGTGGCTCAAGCCTGTAATCCCAGCTACTACAGTGGCTGAGACAGGAGAATCACTATAACCATGAGGCAGAGATTGAAATGAGTCAAGATCGTGCCACTGCACTCTAGCCTGAGTGACAGACTCTGTCTTTTTTGAGATTCTTTCTCAAATAAATAAATAAATAAAATCCATAGAGACTGAATTTTTGGTCTAAGGTATCTGATCACAAAATACACCTTATGCACCTGAAAAGAATGTGTTTTCTGTTGCTATTTGGCAGAGTGTTTGTGTATATCTCTACATCTTAGGTATAGTTCATTTATTGAGTTATTCATCTGTATTATTATTCTGTCCATGATAGAGGGTGAGTATTGAAGTCTTTGACTATTATTATTAGAACTATTTATTAGAATGGCTTGTTTCTCCATTCAAATTTTTTTCAATTATTCTTCATATATTTTGATGGTCTGTTATTAGTTATGTATGTGTGTATAATTTTTCTATTTTCCTACTGTATTAAATCTTTTATTAACATATAATATCCTTTTTAGTCTCTTGTAGCTTTTTAAATTTAAAGCCTATTCTGTCTGATATTAGCATGACCACCCCTGCTTGCCTTTGGTTTCTATGGCATGAAATAACTTTTTACATCCTTCCACTTTAAATTAATGTATTAAATTAATAAATGAATCACTTATAGACACCATATATAGTAGCATCTAGTGATTATGTTTTTAAAAAATCAATTCTATCAGCTTTCTTTTGATTGGAGAGTTGAATCTATTTCTATTCAAAGTAATTACTGATAAGAGAGGTCTTACTGCTGTTAGTGTGCTGTTTGTTTCTTGTATGCTATATAGCTTTTTGTCCTGCATCTTCTGCATTACTATCTTCTTTTGTGTTTGCTTGATTGATTTTTCATAGCAAAAGATTTTAATTTCCTTCTCATTGCCTTTTGTGTATGTTGTATAAGGATTTTTTTTTTTGTGGTGGCCATGGAGACATTTATTATCATAAAGTTAAAGCACTCTAATTTGAATGTATACCAATTTAACTTCAATAACATACAAATTTTCTTCTGCTTCACAGCCCTTTCCTCACCCCTTTGAGTTATTAATGTCACAATATTACATCCTCATATACTGTGTGTCCAGAAACAGAAACTGCCATTTTTAGTGCATTACTCTCCTAAATTATGTGGAAAACAAAATGTGGTATTGAAAACCAAAGGTAAAATAATACTAGCTTTTAGACTAATAATTTTTAAAATGTATTAGCCTCTTAAATCACATACCAAAAAGATTGAGTTATAAACCATTGTTAAAATAATATTAGCTTTTGTAATTTCCTATGCATTTGCCTTTACTGAGATCTTTATTTCTTCACATGACTGAGTTACTGTTTAGCATTATTTTTATTTAAACCTTCAGTAATCCCTTTAGCATTTCTCGCAGGACACATTTAGTGGTAACAAACTTTTTTAGCTAAATTCTATAGCCGTTTTTTTTTTAGCAAACTTTCTTAGTGGTTTTTCTTTTGTCAATTTTGAAAGACATTTTTTCTGGATATAAGATTCTTTGTCCATAGGGTTTTTTGTTTCAGCACTTTGAAAATATTAGCCCACTCCCTTTCATCCTCCAAAATTTGTGGTGATAAATCTGCTGATAATCTCATTGAAAATCCTTTGTTTCTTATTAAATCATTCATCTTGTTGCTTTCAAGGCTCTCTCTCTCTTTTTTTTTTTTTTTTTTTTATCTTTCAACAGTTTGATTGTAATGTGTCTCCATGTGGTTCTCTGTATTCATTCTACCTAGAGTTAATTAAGTTTCTTGAATGTTTATATTCATGTCTTTCATCAAACTTGCAAAATTTTTAAGCATTATTTCTTTAAATAATCTCACCACTACTTCTCTCTGTTTCTCTTTTCTATAACTACTATATTGTGGATGTTTGTCCATTTCATGATGTCCTCAGTTGGCTTAGGTATTGTTCACTTTTATTCAGTTATTTTTCTTTCTGTTCTTAAGACTATATTTCCAATTGTCCTATCTTCAAGTTCACTGATTCTTTCTTCTGCTCATATATGCCCTTGAATCCCTCTAGTGAATTTTTCATTTCAGTACTTCTATATTTCAACTCTGAAATTTCTCTTTTTTTTTTAAGTTTTCCAATATTTTTATCTATATTTTCATTTTGTTCACGCATCATTTTCTTAACTTTCTCTGAATTATCCTTTAGACCTTTGAGCATCTTTAAGACATTTATTTTAAAGTCTATCTTGTAGTTCTTCCAGCTGGTCTTTCTAAGGTACAGTTTCTGTAGGTTTGTATTTTTCCTTTGAATAGGCCTTAGTTTCTCATTTTTTTGCATGCTCTGTAATATTTTTGATAAAAATAGTACATTCCATCTAATAATGTAACTCTGGTAGTCAGATTTTTTCCCCTTTCTCATGTTTTTTGTTTGGTTTTGTTTTCTTTGTATTATGTTTTTATTGTTATCGACTGTCTTTATACTGAGGATCAACCTGAAGTGTAAACCTGAAATCTTCTGAGGTGTTTTCTGAGCCTGCACCTTTCCCTGGACATTCATGGAGACCTTCTAATTTTCCCTATATGCTGTTTTTCTTTTAATATCCTAGTATTAAATGACTGATCCCCAAAAGAAGAAAAGAGAAACAAAAAACTGAAAAAGAGTGGATAATGCATTAGCCTTTCAAATCCCTGAAAATTACTTCAGCTTAAGGGGAGAGGCTTACAACAAGGATATGGGGTACAAAATGGCTGCCTGCTTCTGCATCTGTACCTCCATGATCAGAAACATGAGGTTAGAATAGAGACATGAGGTTAGAATCACTGATACATGGAGGGCAGAATACTTATCGCCCACTGTATTAGTCAGAATTAGTTTTATATATAATTTTATAATATATATGCAATATTACATATATAATATATAGTATATATTAAAGTAATATATTATGGTATGTGTATGTATGTGTGGTGTGTGTATATATACACACACATATATATATATAATCTGTCTATCTATCTATCTATCTATCTATCTATCTATCTATCTATCTATCTATATAATTGGCTCACAGTTAAAGAGTCTGACAAGTCCTAACATCTGAAGGGTGAGTCAGCAAGTTCAAGACCCAGGAAGGTCCAGTGTTTTACTTTGAAGACAGTAAGACAGGTACAGTTCTTTCTCACTGGAGTAGCATCAGCCTTTCTGTTGTACTTAAGCCCTAATCTTATTGAGTGAGACTCACCCACATTAAAGAGGGAAATCTGCTTTACCTATTTTACCAGCTTAATTGTTAATCTAATTCCAAATATTCCACAGAAGCACATAGAATAATGCTGGACCAAATATTTGAATACTCCATGACCCATCCACTTGACACATAATATTAACCATCACACTCACCTTGGTTCCTGCTAACTGTGTGAAAATTGCTCTGGAACACATGTAGGGCTGTCTGCCAAGAGGTTGGAGGGTGAGGAATGCAAAGCTGCTGCTGAGAAAGGAGTTGAATTTAACCAAAAGTAATGGAGATTTACCATTTAAGTCTTCCTCTGGAAGTTGCAAAGCTTCATTAGACTCCAGAGTCTTATCAGACAGCTTCTGGCCATGCAGTTGTTATCTAAGTGGAGAGAGATTACTGGCACCTTCAATTCCACTATATTCGCAGAATCGTCTCTTATTTCTACTATTTTTTGACTTGATATTGTATGTAATGTGATATGATTTGTCTGTGTCCCTACCCAAATCTTATCTTGAATTATAGCTTCCATAATCCCCACGTTTTGTGGGAGGGACCCGGTGGTAGGTAATTGAATCATGGAGGAGAGTTTTTCCCATGCTATTCTCATGATAGTAAATAATTCTCATGAGACCTGATGGTTTTCTAAAGGGCAGTTCCCCTGCACACGCGGTCTTGCCTGTTGCCACATAAGATGTGCCTTTGCTCCTCTTTTACCTTCTGCCGTGATTGTGAGGCCTCCCCAGCTATATGGATCTGTGAGTCCATTAAACCTCTTTTTCTTTATAAATTACCCAGTCTCAGGTATTTCTTCAGATGAAAATAAAAATGGACTAATACATAATGAATATTATATTATTATGCATTCAGATTTTGTCTTTCTTCGTATAACATTGAATTTTCTTTTTTAGAAAATAAGTTACTTGTTGGCCAACTTATTCCTTTAAAATAATTTTTGGTTTACAAGCATTTTTGGTCAGTATTGTAATAGTATTGGTTTTTAAGCATTTTTAGATCAATACTGTAATAATATTAATTCTGATTCTAGCTTAGTTGTGCTACTAAGACATGGTCCACCATGAATTTCTGAAAATTTACTTATTTATTCAGACATTTCTTCAATTGACTTTTGAAAAAGAAACCTGGAGGACATAATTTTACCAATATATTTTCATAGGAATTACTGGAGGGAATGAGGTAAAGATACTTTTGAAATAAAGACTTCACAAAGCAGTGGAAATGCAGAACATTAAAAGGAATAAGAAAATCTTAAGAGTAATTTTATGTCTTCTTTACAACTTCTTTTCGTATTACCTATCATTTATAATTTGATGCTGCATGCTTGATGATTTACTCAGATCTATGTTTCAAGTCATGGATTTGTTTAATTTGTTTTTAATTTTAAGAACTATTATAAACTTAATTACGTGCCCTCAGAATTCATCTTGAAGACTTCCCCCTCATTATAACCATATTCAGAGACAGGACTTGTGAGGAGCAATATTAGATGAGGTTAGAAGGTAGGTTTCTAACTCAATGAGTCTGGTATCCTTATAAGAAGAGGAACTATGCACCAAGCCAACTTAATAGACATCTACAGAACTCTCCAACATAAATCAACAGAATATACATTCTTCTCAGCATCACATCGCACTTATTCCAAAATGGACCACTTAGTTGGAAGTAAAGCACTCCTCAGCAAATGTACAAGAATAGAAATTATAACAAACTGTCTCTCAGACCACAGTGCAATCAAACTGGAACTCAGGATTAAGAAACTCACTCAAAACCACTCAACTACATGGAAACTGAACAACCTGCTCCTGAATGACTACTAGGTACATAAGGAAATGAAGGCAGAAATAAAGATGTTCTTTGAAACCAATGAAAACATAGATGCAACATAGCAGAATCTCTGGGACACATTTAAAGCAGTGTGTAGAGGAAAATTTATAGCACTAAATGCCCACAAGAGAAAGCAGGAAAGATCTGAAATTGACACCCTAACATCGCAATTAAAAGAACTACAGAAGCAAGAGCAAACACATTCAAAAGCTAGCAGAGGGCGAGAAATACCTAAGATCAGAGCAGAACTGAAGGAGATAGAGACACAAAAAATCCTTCAAAAAAATCAATGAATCCAGGAGCTGGTTTTTTGAAATGATCAACAAAATTGATAGACTGCTAGCAAGACTAATAAAGAAGAAAAGAGAGAAGAATCAAATAGACACAATAAAAAATGACAAAGGGGATATCACCACTGATCCCACAGAAATACAAACTACCATCAGAGAATACTATAAACACCTCTATGCAAATAAACTAGAAAATCTAGAAGAAATGGATAAATTCCTGGACACGTACACTCTCCCAAGACTAAACCAGGAAGAAGTTGAATCCCCAAATAGACCAATAACAGGCTCTGAAATTGAGGCAATAATTAATAGCCTATCAACCAAAGAAAGTCCAAGACCAGATGGATTCACAGCCAAATTCTACCAGAGGTACAAGGAGGAGCTAGTACCATTCCTTCTGAAACTATTCCAATCAATAGAAAAAGAGGGAATCCTCCCTAACTCATTTTATGAGGCCAACATCATCCTGATACCAAAGCCTGGCAGAGACACAACAAAAAAGAGAATTTTAGACCAATATCCCTGAAGAACATCGATGCAAATATCCTCAATAAAATACTGGCAAATGAATCCATCAGCACATCAAAAAGCTTATCCACCATGATCAAGTTGGCTTCATCCCTGGGATGCAAGGCTGGTTCAACATACACAAATCAATAAACATAATCGAGCATATAAACAGAACCAAAGACAAAAACCACATGATTATCTCAATAGATGCAGAAAAGGCCTTCAACAAAATTCAACAGCCCTTCATGCTAAAAACTCTCAACAAACTAGGTATTGATGGGACATATCTCAAAATAATAAGAGCTATTTATGACAAGCCCACAGCTAATATCATACTCAATGGGAAAAACTGGAAGCTTCCCTTTGAAAACTGGCACAAGACAGGGATGCCCTCTCTCACCACTTCTATTCAACATAGTGTTGGAAGTTCTAGCCAGAGCAATCAGGCAAGAGAAAGAAATAAAGGGTGTTCGATTAGGAAAAGAGGAAGTCAAATTGTCCCTGTTTGCAGATGACATGATTGTATATTTAGAAAACCCCATCATCTCAGCCCAAAATCTCCTTAAGCTGATAAGCAACTTCAGCAAAGTCTCAGGATACAAAATCAATGTGCAAAAACCACAAGCATTCCTATACACCAATAACAGACAGAGAGCCAAATTGTGAGTGAACTCCCATTCACAATTGCTTCAAAGAGAATTAAATACCTAGGAGTCCAACTTACAAGGGATGTAAAGGACCTCTTCAAGAACTACAAACCACTGCTCAATGAAATAAAAGAGGACACAAACAAATAGAAGAACATTCCATGCTCATGGATAGGAAGAATCAATATCGTGAAAATGGCCATACTACCCAAGGTAATTTATAGATTCAATGCCATCCCCATTAAGCTACCAATGACTTTCTTCACAGAATTGGAAAAACTACTTTAAAGTTCAAATGGAACCAAAAAAGAGCCTGCATTGCTGAGACAATCTTAAGCCAAAAGAACAAAGCTGGAGGCATCATGCTACCTGACTTCAAACTATACTACAGTAACCAAAACAGCATGGTACTGATATCAAAACAGAGATATAGACCAATGGACAGAACAGAGTCCTCAGAAATAATACCACACATCTACAACCATCTGATCTTTGACAAACCTGACAAAAACAAGAAATGGGGAAAGGATTCCCTATTTAATAAATGGTGCTGGGAAAACTGGCTAGCCATAAGTAGAAAGCTGAAACTGGATCCCTTCCTTACACCTTACACAAAAATTAATTCAAGATGGATTAGAGACTTAAATGTTAGACCTAAAACCATAAAAACCCTAGAAGAAAACCTAGGTAATACCATTCAGGACATAGGCATGGTCAAGGACTTCATGTCTAAAACACCAAAAGCAATGGCAACAAAAGCCAAAATTGACAAATGGGATCTAATTAAACTAAAGAGCTTCTGCACAGCAAAAGAAACTACCATCAGAGTGAACAGGCAGCCTACAGAACGGGAGAAAAACTTTACAATCTACTCCTCTGACAATGGGCTAATATCCAGAACCCACAAAGAACTCAAACGAGTTTACAAGAAAAAAACAAACAACCCCATCAAAAAGTGTGCAAAGGCTATGAACAGACACTTCTCAAAAGACATTTATGCAGCCAACAGACATGTGAAAAAATGCTCATTATCACTGTGCATCAGAGAAGTGCAAGTCAAAACCACAATGAGATATCATCTCACACCAGTTAGAATGGCAATCATTAAAAAGTCAGGAAACAACAGGTGCTGGAGAGGATGTGGAGAAATGGGAACACTTTTACACTGTTGGTGGGACTGTAAACTAGTTCAACCATTGTGGAAGACAGTGTGGCGATTCCTCAAGTATCTAGAACTAGAAGTACCATTTGACCCAGTCATCCCATTACTGGGTATATACCCAAAGGATTATAAACCATGCTTCTATAAAGACACATGCACATGTATGTTTATTGCCACACTATTCGCAATAGCAAAGACTTGGAACCAACCCAAATGTCCATCAATGACAGACTGGATTAAGAAAATGTGGCACATATAGACCATGGAATACTATGCAGCCATAAAAAAGGATGAGTTCATGTCCTTTGTATGGACATGGATGAAGCCGGAAACCATCATTCTCAGCAAACTATCACAAGAACAGAGTACCAAACATCACATGTTCTCACTCACAGGTGGGAATTGAGCAATGAGATCTCTTGGACACAGGAAGGGAGACATCACACACCGAGGCCTTTTGTGGGGTGGGGGGGAGAGGGGAGGGATAGCATTAGGAGATATACCTAATGTAAATGACAAGTTAATGGGTGCAGCACACCAACATGGCAGATGTGTACATATGTAACAAACCTGCACGTTGTGCACATGTACCCTAGAACATAACGTATAATAATAAAAGGAGAGAGAGAAAATGAAAAGCTAAAAAGAAGTACAGCACAATAAAATAACATTTTTTAATGTATTAAATCTAAACACTTTTTTTTTGCTCTTAATGATAAGACCTTTGTTCGTGAGCATGGGGTGAGGGAAAGCAGTCAGATGTGTTCGTTCTTGGGAAGAGTTAAACATTTTTCAGGATAATTTGGCAAATGCATATCAATACAGTCAAACTTTTTCTTACCATTTAGCCTAGAAATCCCAATTGTAGGATTTTTATCCTAAGGTAAAAATTATGGATTCATTTTAAAAATTAAGAATATTAATTATAATATGATCTGAAATCACAAAATTAGAAATCACATAAAAATCATATAATCATGTTTACCTAAATTATTGTACAATGAAATAATAAAATACTATAAAGTTATTTTAAAAAAAAGAAGAAGAGGAAGAGAAACTAGAGTGCGTGCTCTCTCTCTGGACACAAACACAGAGAAAAGGTCATGTGATGACAGATGAGAGGTGCCATTTGAAAGCTGAAAAGAGAGGTCTCACCAGAAACCAACCATATTGGCAACATAGTCTTAGATGGGCAGCACCTATAACTGCAATAAAGTAAATGTGTGTTGCTTAAGCTACCCATTCAGTAGTATTTTGTTATGGTAACCTGAGCAGACTAATAAACTATGTAATTTCTGTGACTATTTTTTGCTGCTTTTATAAATCATTCTAGTCTAATTTGACATTGTCCTGTGTTTTCTACATGATGTTTTGATCCCTTTTTATTGTTATTTCTATTCTTTGTGTGAAAATGTTATGATTCTTTTATCATTTTACTTTCTCTCATAATGGTTCATTTCTTTGTATGCTTTATTGCTATGAGTTTATCTTGTGAAGATTTTGTTTTGGTTTTGGTTTAGGAAACCTGCATTCCTTGGGTTAGGAAGCACTCATTCTGGGAGGCTTCACTGTCCTTCCTGCTGTCTCTCTGGGCAGTATGTGTCTGTTGTAAATTTGGATCCCACACAGGAAGTGGACTAACCTGAGGGTTCTATTTTATTTCTTCATTTTTGCCTGTTTATATTTTCATGGCCAAAGGAAATTGACAGATATTTTTCTTTTAATTTTCCTAGTTCTCCTTTTATGAATAAGGTAGGCCTTCGTAATGATCTACTTAATGTAAATAGATTGAGTTTATAATCCTACAGGTTTATGAAATAGATTTCTATTTTGTCAATTTATATTTGGCCAAAGGAAATTGACAGGTATTTTTCTTTTAATTTTCCTAGTTCTCCTTTTATGAATAACATAGTTCTTCATAATTACCTACTGAATGTAAATAGATTGAGCTCATAATCCTACAGGTTTATGACATAGATTTCCTCCTCATTAGAGATTTAGGATGAAATCCCTAAGGTCTGTATCTGGCTCTGACTAGATATAGAGGAACAATCTTCTAACTAAAGATTGTTTCTCATGTAATGCTTCTTAATGTCCAAAATGTGGAGAAAAATTTTAAGACACATTAAAATAGCCTTTATGTCTGTATCTCTGACCAGATAGAGACCTTAGGGATTTCATCCTAAATCTCTAATGAAGAGGAAATCTATTTCATAAACACAGAGCCATTGACTCCACTGAGCTGTTTTTGCTTCAGCATTGACTCATGGCATTAGTGAGATTCTGTTCAGTTTCTGAAAATTGTGGATTTCTAAGTATTTATTAGGGAGTAGAGTCTTCCATGTTAGTCCAGTGTCCCTTATAGTGTAGAAATCTATTTAATCTCCTTAGGTCTATGTTTATAGATCTGGAAAATGGAGATAAGAACCCCTAATGTACTGAATGTTCATGAAAGCAGTTTATATTAACATATATTAACGACTTAGCATATTTTCTGGTGAATCATAAATATTCAGTAAATATGAATCATTAATATAATTCTAAAAAACATCTGTTTAAATTATGACATATGAAGCTATCAAAACTCAGCATTTAAAGCAATTTGAAATTATTCACATTTTACATTTTTTCTAACAAAAGATTGTTTCTCATGTAATGTTTCTTAACATCCAAAATGTGGAGAAAAATTCTGAGACACATTAAAATCACCTTTATGTTATTTGCTTTTGCCTAATTTTTCTAACACATGTTGAATTTCCTGCAAGTGGCATTATGTTTTGGGTTACTGTCTGAGCTTTGCAATTTTGTACAAAGATTTCATTCAAAAAAGGGCTACAGTGTTGTATTCTGCTGGAAGCATTTTTCAGTAAATGTATTTTTAATTTTTCTTATACAACATTGATATCTAATGAATGGATTTTCAAATATTATAATTACAAGAGACAGGCAGTTAGGTCTGAGGGCAAAGAACGTGTAATTCAGAACTTCTGATAGTTTCTGATAAGCCAGTTGAAGGTATCTGTAAATCTATGTATATATTATATTAATTTTATTGATTAAAATCATTATAAATTATTTGAAGGATGAACATGGAGTCTTTGCTCTTAGAGGAATTAGAGAACGAAAAGAAGAAAGAACAGTGAAGAGAGAGAGAGAAAGAGAAAAAAGGTGAATCCATTGAGTTAAATTAGTAAATAATTAAGAGTGGTTAAAACAACAATGTTCACACATTTTTAATTTAAGACTGTTCGATCCTTTTAAAATTCATTTGAATCTGCAATTATTTAAACTGTGAGCTGTGCACTGAAGAGAGAGTAAAACTATAGATTTTAAGATTGTAGCTGGAGGTAATATATAAATCCAATTGATCAGTCTGGCAGAGAATTGATGCCACAATTTGTACCCAGTGGCATTTTCTCTCTCTTACTCAACTGGCTTTAGAACATTATCAGAAAGTCAATATGATACGCCAATATAGTGATATATGTTCAGTCATAAGTCCCTTGTTCAGATTAAAACTTAGGCACTCACATTGTGGATAATAATGGACAGACAGCCTGACTCCATGTAACTCTGTGTCTCTCAGAGAGAACTTGACTTAACTTTACTGCAGGTTACCATACAGTTTTTAGTGTTCCCCAGAGACAGTCAAACCAGTAACAAAGGACGTCTGTCTCTTCAGGACAAAAAAAATAGAGAGAAAGGATAATATATACCCAGAGCTACAGTCTGACTGCAGAGCATTCTCTAGCAGCTTCCTGTCTCCAGCGGCCTTTCCTGATGTTCTGATCAAGTTACCTTTAAAATTCACTCTTGATTTCATGTTTTGATTCTCTTTCTCTTTTAATTTATTAATGCGTTTACTACCTCAGCATTATCTTTACAGCTCATTCCCTTCCAAGCTTACTCATTCCCATAAAACTATTGAGAAAGTTTTACTGTCTTTCAATTCCTTGTATTGTAATTTAATTCTGAAGGTTGTTTTATGTCACAAAGGTTTTTATTTTCTTAACGGTGCAAAGCTCTGTGAGAGGACCCCTGTACCATGTATTTTATCTTCAGCAAATATGTTCAACTTTCTAGCATGTTTCAGGCGGAGTATTTAACTAATGTTCAGTACTATTTTCGGAAGTTGTGATTTCATAAACTGTTATGCAGTACATTTATCACAGCTCCCATGTCAGCTTGCTTAAGGTAACATTCTATAGCATGTGGTGCTTATCAGGTCTACAATGAAGATGACAATTATTTCTGCAATAAATTGTTGAGGCACAACTAGTCCAGATATTTATCTGTAATCATTCATTTAGGATTTCTTTAATTTTGGACATTAGACAGGCAACATAATGCTTAATTATAGAATAAAAATTTTATTCAGTTTACTGTGTAGTTAAGTTTTGCATAGTTACTCATTTGTACGTTTCATTTTAAAACATGTGCTGAATGCCTTTTATGTAATCAGGCTCTTGCACTGTGTGCTAGAATGCAGCTGGGGAATGAAGACACATGGGATGTATGCCCACGTGTGGGAAACACTTAGTTCGCAAACATAAATAAATGAAGATGAATGTTGTGGAGAATGGTAAGTGGGGATAAATGTATGGACTGGGATAGGGTAGAAAACATAGAGTGGTCATGAAAGACATCCCTGAAAAAGTGATATTTGAGTAGAGACAAGAAGGAAGTAAAGATGTGAACTGTGTGGACATGTGGGAAAATGGCATTCCAGACAGAAAGAAAACCATCTACAAGTCCTGGAAGTTGGGACATGGTGCAGGTTCAAGGAAGAGCAGAGAAACTGGTGTATCAGGAACAGAGGGGAAAGACGGGTGCATCTTTAGGTCTGACTCACCTGAGCTGTGGATTCTTGTGCAGATGATTTATTAAGAAGCTGATAAGGAGGAGGGGGAAGCAGAAAACCTAAACAAAAGTGCAAGTTCAGGTGAAATCAATGCCTCATCCTAATTCTTTGCGTGTTCTGTAATATAAATTACATTGCAAAGTCTGTACCGCTTTAAGGTAAGAGAGCTGGACATTCACACTTCTGCAGCAGTCAGGCGCTGGCACTTCTGAAAACAAGGTAGTCCTCTGAAGAAGGTCCTAAGTGCAAAGCACACAGAAGCTGTGAGAATGGGTACGTAGAAGCCGAAATAATTTCCCAGGAGATAAGAGAGAACAGGGAATGAGAATACCAATGCTCATTAATATTCAGCCTCCTTTGCATTTAGATGTAGCCAATATATTTATGTTGTAAGTAGATTCCTTTGGTTACAATGAAAATAAAAGAGCACAGGAGAATAAGTGATAAATCAACCAGACCAGTTAGGATGCTATTGCAATATTCTTGGAAAGAAAAACTGGTAAGACTAGAACGGTGAGATATGAAAACAGAACTAACTTTTTCGGAACAGGTTGCTGGCAGAGCGCAACCTCTTAGAGGCAACCTCTTAGAGGCAGAGCAACTACCTCTAAAGATGCTGCGTCGCGCCACTGTAGTGGCTTCTTCCTCCTCCTTTCTCTTCCTTCACTGTCGCCTCCCAACTCTAGTCAGCCTCCCGCAGGCCGTCTCCTTAACACAGAACACCATGCCTTCAATTAAGTTGCAGAGTTCTGGTGGAGAGAGATTTGAAGTTGATGTGGAAATTGTCAAGCAATCTGTGACTATCAAGACCATGTTGGAAGATTTGGGAATGCATGATGAAGGAGATGATGACCCGGTTCCTCTACGGAATGCTAATGCAGCAATATTTCAAAAGGTCATTTAGTGGCGCACCCACCACAAGGATGACCCTCCTCCCAAAGATGATGAGGACAAAGAAAAGCGAACAGTTTGGGACCAAGAATTCCTGAAAGTTGACCAAGGAACACTTTTTGAACTCATTGTGGCTGCAAACTACTTAGACTTCAAAGGTTTGCTTGATGTTACTTGCAAGAGTGTTGCCAATATGGTCAAGAGGAAAACTCCTGAAGAGATTCGCAAGACCTTCAATATCAAAAATGACCTTCCTGGGCTCTGTGCGGTGGCTCACGCTTGTAATCCCAGCACTTTGGGAGGCCAAGACAGGCGGATCACGAGGTCAGGAGATCGAGACCATCCTGGCTAACACGGTGAAACTCCATCTCTACTAAAAAAATACAAAAAAATTAGCCGGGCGCGGTGGCGGGCGCCTGTAGTCCCAGCTACTCCGGAGGCTGAGGCAGGAGAATAGAGTGAACCTGGGAGGCGGAGTTTGCAGTGAGCCGAGATCGCACCACTGCGCTCCAGCCTGGGCGACAGAGCAAGACTCCATCTAAAAAAAAAAAAAAAAAACAAAATTGCTTTACTGAAGAGGGGGGAGCCCAGGTACGCAAAGAGAACCAGTGATGTGAAGAGAAGTGGAATGTTATGCCTGACTCTGTAACACTGTAAGGATTGTTCCAAATACTAGTTGCCCTGCTCTGTTGATAATTGTTAATATTAGACAAACAGTAGACAAATGCAGCCGCAAGTCAATTGTATTAGCAGAATATTGTCCTCATTGCATGTGTAGTTTGAGTACAGATTCCAAACCGATGGCTGAGTTTCTTCTAGTATGATCAAAAGTTTCTTTTTCCTTTGCTCTGAATAAAACTGAACCGTAGGTTCTCTATAGGTGGAATTTTGGCCTTTCCCCCTTTTTTTGTAAAGCAATGTCTGCCTGGTTTATTGTCCTGTTAGCTTAGTGACCTTTTAAAAGTTGGCACTATAAATAAATCAACTTGCAAAAAAAATTTTCTGTACTAGAATTAACAAAATGTTATCTGTATTCATGAGTTGAAAACTGGAAAAAGGCTTCTTGAAGTAACTGTTCTGAGTGGAGTTACTAGAATGTCTTCCAGCCTCCTGCAGTCAAGGAGTACCACTGTAATGATTAACCTGTTTGTAGGAGGGCTCCCTTCATTGCATCTGAGGACTTGTTTTCTTTTTCTTTAATTTTATTTTGAATCCTCTTAGCTTTCAATATATTGCCTAGAGACTCAGTTACTACCCAGTTTACTGGTTTTTGGGAGAAATGTAACTGGACAGTTTGTTAGCTTTTCAATTAAAAAGACACTTAACCCATGGACAAAAAAAGAGAGAGAGAGAGGAGAGAAAACTACCTCTAAACGCCAAAATGGGAAAGGAAAAGACGAATATCAACGTTGTCATAATTGGACACTTAGGTTCAGGCAAGTCCACTACTTCTGGCCATCTGATCTACAAATGCATTGGCATCGACAAAAGAACCATTCGAACATTTGAGAAGGAGGCTGCTGAGATGGGAAAGTGCTCCTTCAAGTAGGCCTGGGTCTTAGATAAACTGAAAGTTGAGCGTGAACGTGGTATCACCATCGGTATCTCCCTGTAGAAATATGAGATCAGTAAGTACTACATGAGTATCACTGATGGCCCAGGACACAGAGACTTCATCAAAAACATGGTTACAGGGACATCTCAGGCTGACTCCTGATTGTTGCTGCTGGTGTTGGTGAATTTGAAGCCAGTATCTCCAAGAAGGACAGACCTAGGAGCATGCCCTTCTGGCTTACACACTGGGGGTGAAACAACTCATTGTTAGTGTTAACCAAATAGATTCCACTGAGCCACCCTATAGCCAGAAGAGGTGAGGAAATTGTTAAGGAAGTCAGCACTTAATGTTATGAAAATTGGCTGCAACCTTGACACAGTAGAATTTGTGCCAATTTCTGGTTGGAATGGTGACTACATGCTGGAGCCAAGTGCTAACATGCCTTGGTTCAAGGGATGGAAAACCACCCGTAAGGATGGCAATACCAGTGGAACCATGCTGCTTGGTGCTCTGGACTGCATCCTGCCACCAACTCGTCCAACTAACAAGCCCCTTCGCCTGCCTCTCCAGGATGTCTACAAAAAGTGGTGGTATTGGTACTGTTCCTGTTGGCTGAGTAGAGACTGGTGTTCTCAAACCCGGTATGGTGCTCCAGTCAATGTGACAACTGAAGTAATCTATTGAAATACACCATGAAACTTTGAGTGAAACTCTTCCTAGGGACATTGTGGGCTTCAATGTCAAGAATGTGTCTGTCAAGAATGTTCGTCATGGCAATGATGCTGGTGACAGCAAAAACGACCCACTAATGGAAGCAGCTGGCTTCACTGCTCAGGTGATTATCCTGAACCATCCAGGCCAAATAAGTGCTGGCTATGCCCCTGTATTGGACTGCCACATGGCTCACATTGCATGTAAGTTTGCTGAGCTGAAGGAAAAGATTGATCGCCATTCTGGTAAAAAGCTGGAAGATGGCCCTAAATTCTTGAAGTCTGGTGATGCTACCATAGTTTATATGGTTCCTGGCAAGCCCATGTGTGTAGAGAGCTTCTCAGACTATCCACCTCTGGGTCACTTTGCTGTTTGTCATATGAGACAGACAGTTGCCATGGGTATCATGAAAGCAGTGGACAAGAAGGCTGCTGGAGCTGGCAAGGTCACCAAGTCTGCCCAGAAAACTCAGAAGGCTAGTGAATATTATCCCTAGTACCTGTCACCCCAGTTTTAATCAGTGGTGAAAGAACTATCTCAGAACTTTTTGTTTCCATTGGCCATTTAAGTTTAATAGTAAAAGAACGGTTAATGATTACAATGCATTGTAAAACCTTCAGAAGGAGAGCAGAATGTTTTGTGGACCACGTGTGTATGTGTGTGTGTGTGTGTGTGTGTGGCAGGTTTAAGTTCTTAGTATTTAAAATCAGTACTTTTTTGTTTTTTTGAGACAGAGTCTCACTCTGTTGCCCAGGCTGGAGTGTAATGGCATGATCTCTAGCTCACTGCAACCTCCACCTCCCAGGTTCAAGTGATTCTCCCACCTCAGCCTCCTGAGTAGCTGGGATTACAGGTACCTACTGTCATGCCCAGCTAATTTTTGTATTTTTGTAGAGACGGGGTTTCATCATGTTGCCGAGGCTGATCTTGAACTCCCGACCTCAGGTGATCTGCCCCCCTCGGCCTCCCAAATTGCCAGGATTACAGGCATGAGCCACCATGCCCGGCCTAAAATCAGTACTTTTTTTTAATGGAAACAACTTGACCAAAAATCTGTCACAGAATTTTGAGACCCATTAGAACAAAGTTTAATGAGAAAAAAAAAAGGAAAAGAAAAAGAAATCAGAACTAAGAAGATTTGCTTATGGACTTCAAAATTAATTCTCTATTTTTAATCAGTCTGTTTCTTTCTTTCTGTTTCAGCCTTTCTCTCTCTCTCTTTCTCTCTCTCTTTCCTCTGACTCCCTCTCTCACCATATTTCTACTAATCCTTTCTTGGTAGAAAGGGTAATTGTTCAAATTAGGCCAATTTTTACTATTATCTGGCTGTAATATCTCAACACTCATATTTTATTTGAGAAGTTATTAACTATTTGAAAGATACTGATTGCCTGTAATGCATTCAGCTATCTCCTTACCACCAAATATTATCTTTACTCTTACTTGTCCCAGTTTACTCTTGATTTCTTTCTTATCCCTCCCTTTGCTGTTAATATTTTCTACATATGCCAAGACGGTGAAATTTTTAAATGTTTCTTCTTTTTAAGGAAAATTGACTTCTGTCTTGGGTCCAAACAAACAACAAAAAAATACCTTCTTCAGTAATTAAGTGTTCACTACAGTCCAATACAAGACAGAGAACAATTACTTAAACAAGAAAATATATGCCTACATCAACATATAAACAGAATAAATAGAAAAATAGATGGTAAATATTTATTCTGCTCATCTATATCAAGAATACGTATCAAAATAATCATTATCATTATGATTTCTGTTGAGTCGCTAATGAAGCAATGAACTGTGTCTTTTGTTGCCTTAATGTAAATGTTTTAATTATCTTATTGGAATAGTAGAAGATAAATTTTCTTTAATTTGGTTTTCCATTTTTCCACTTTGACTGCCTATTAGAAAATAAATGTGAAGATAAAATACGTGTATGCATGTGAGATCATTACCCATTAAGCCTGCAGCAGACGATGTCTGACTTTTAGCCACGAATATTCTGTGCAAAATTCTCAATGTTTCAGATTTCTTACATATGGAATATTAAATATCACAGTTTACCTTTATAAATTGTCTTAAAAGAACAATCGGTAGTTGGAACGGGTTGCAAGAAACAAGAAAGTAACTTTTCCAACCCCCAAAGCACACCTGATACTACAACCATCTTCTTTCAGAAATTTGCAGCACTATTGTGTAAGATTTGCTGAGTCTCTCTAAACATCTCTCTCTCTCTATCTGCTCACCTTTAAAGATGTTCACAGTGGCAAAAACATTAAGGAGAGTTCTTATTCCCAAAAATTATCCAGTTTTTCACCATTATAAAAATACTATTTCCTCATTTCAAAATGCATTAAAATTATTAAAAGTTATTGCGATTTTAAGAAACTGTCTCTCCCCATCCCAAATCCAAAGTCAATTACATGTAGTGCAAGGGTGTATATTAGATTGCTTTGAGTTACACCAACATTTAAATTATCTTCTCAAAAATATTTTAGTCCTATTATCTTCATTTTATACTTAGAAATGTATTGTGTTGAATAAATAATATTTGGTAATAAAACATAACTACATTCATACATCTAAATAAACAAGCAGTTTGGCATAAGAATTAAAGAATTTAAAATGCACATATATTTCCATGTTTGTACATAAGTACTTAATGAGGATCTTTTCTAATAATTGCTCAACAGAAATATAGTTCCTCTATATTAGGAAAAATGTTACCTTATTGGAGATGTGTATTCTCGTCTACCTCATTGCATTTAAGAGTAGAACTATGTATGCAGAGTTGAGTTGACATCTCAAATGTAAACAAAATGAAAAAGAAGCAGTGTTTTAGTATAGTGTAGAAATATGTAAATTTCTTTTTCTGAAAAAGGAACAACTAAGACAGAAACAGAAAACCATATACCGCGTATTTTTACTTATAAGTGGAAGCGAAATGATGAGAACATATGGACACACAGAGGGGAACCACACATCGTAGGGCCTTTCAGAAGGTGGAAGGTGGGAGGAGGGAGAATCAGGAAAAATAACTAATGGCTACTAATTATTAGATAGAATGTATCTCTCAAAAGACTGAGTGAAAAAAGAGGTAGAGTGGCTTAACTCACAGCTGTGTTATCCTTACATGTGGTTCCATTATACATTATAGAGGCCTTAGACGTTACATACAAATTTCCTGTTTGCTATATGCCTCCCCTACCAAAGTATGAAGGACTTGAGATCCAAAATTTATTTTCATATGTGTTTTCCAGTACATAATACAGTCACTAGTGCATAGTTGACACTCAACTAATATTTGTTAACTGAATAATAACATTCTAAACAAAATAGCCTAAAAGACAAAAAAAACTCTAGCAAATAATATATAACAAAAAATTTATTATCAATATAGTAATAAATATTTTCTTAAAAAGAAGGACATATGTGAAATACAGCATCACTGAGAGAAAAGAAGCTTCGAGGTCACTAAAAAATGTGTTGCCAGTTTCTCTTAAGAAAAGCAAAAATAGGTTACTACTGGTAAATATTTTGTAGTTTTCTACAGTTAATTTATGTTTTACTTTTGCCACTGGGATCAATTTATTCTCCAGAGTTAATGATTAAGTAAATTTTACAAGATTTAGAATATTGCTACTACTATAATTTTTCCTTTATGTTTGACATAAAGAAAAGGGCATTGCCATCAGAATGTAACTGATACTTTTGATAGTACCAGTGGTCTAGTTTTATCTCCTGTTATTCTACTTCTTTATCTGTGTGCTGTCATATACAAATAAAGTTTCTAGGGCCAGGGACACAGACTTGAAAAACTTGGATGGGGAGAGTAGTCAAAAAAGTTTGAAGGATGAAGTGCATTCTTAATAGGGCAAGTTGAGATGGTTCCATAGTTTCATACATGGATAGATTGGGGCTACATAATAGTAGCTGAAATCTGTACAAGTATTGAAGAAAAAGAAATGACATATAGTACCAAAATAAGGATGGTTTTATTCTTCAATGAGGGTGAGAGTACAGGAAAAAAAAAAAAATGAATTCCCTTGGAGATAAACCTTGTGTAACAAATACATATATGATGGTTTGACTGTATTTTAGTTTGAGTTCTCCTGAAAGCAGAGTTTGATTTATTTCCAGATGGCATTTAGAAGGTAACACTAAAGAGCAGGAGTGAGAATCAAAAGAGAGATGAGAATAAAGAAGGAAGAAAAGTTCATCAAGTTGACCAGTGTGGAGAACTGGTGATTGAGCTCAGTCTAAGAAGAGTATAGCATGCCTTTTAGAATTGTCCACCCAAAGGACAGGAGGCAGAGCTCAAGTTCAGCACTGGTTGAGGGCCATCCCATCAATTCCCCCACACTTACAAGCTATTGAAGTGTGTGTAAAAAGACTTCAGTGCAGAAAGCTAAGATGCCAACAGTTGAGGAAAAACATTGTTAGTGAAAAGTGAGTAGAACCTGCACAAAAGTGTCCAGGGTTGCCTGATAGTGGGCCAGAGTATCAGATACATCAGACACCAATAGTGATGCCAAGGGCTCAGGGCTAATTGATGAGTGGAATCCAGGATGCTTTAGTTTGTAGTTCAACTTCTCAGAATCTCTGATGAATTTCTTATTATATCCCCTGAGACTGTACACACGTAACCATCTGATGGCAGATGCATGAATATGACAACCCATTTGTTTCTGTATAGATTCTATCAGAGGTTAAAAATAGACAAATGGTTGCTTTGTGAAAATTACTCAGTTAATGTTTCATTCCAAGTTAATCTTAAAGGGAGGTTTGCCTATTTTTGAAGGGTGTTTTCTTAAATACTCATATCTCAAGTTTCCTAAGTGTAAGGTCTGTGAATAAAGCTGCTGACATTTTGTGAGAGGTAAATGACTGACTCCTCAACATTTTATAAAGCAACTATTTTCACCATCTTTTTGATATATTACTATTTAACTATAAGATTGAAATCTCAGAATAATCTCACGCCTGGGAGATTCCCATAAGAAGTTATATATTCTCTGAGTCTCTAGTAGGCTACCTTGACCTTTCATGTTTTAAACTGCAGCCCTTTTCCATCATTAGATTTTAAAGTTTTCAAAAATCTAGGGAGAAAGGGTTTTATTTCTCATCCTCCCTTACATTGCCTCTGGGCTGGGGAAGAAAGTAGGTAAAACAAAAGATTTTTGTTTGCCTTGAACCCAAAAGAAGTTCAAATGGAAGCCTCAAGTGCAATGGCCTTAATGACTATTGCTCTTTTATCATAACGGTGTGCTTAATAGTTCATAGAATATTCAGTTCAGCAGGGCACAATTTGAAACTTCAGACAGAGGACATATCTCTGTAGGGAAACTTACCTTTCCAGTAGGGGTAATTCCTTTATGTCTAAGGTTTTGGCAGATTGCAAGGGGGGAAAAGCAGTGTTTGAGGATATCTTAAAGATGACCTAACTAATGATATATAATGAAATAAAGTCTACATCCTCTAATTTGTCCATATCAACCCGAATCAAACTGGGATAACAGACAATTCAATTTTTTCATGAATTAATTTGCCCATGTCATTGCAAACCTGGTTAGCAAACACATTGAAATACCAATAAGACAATATCAATATAACATTTTAGACAAATTGAAGCAGTAAATACTGACTATGATATTATATGAGCACAATATTGTATGTGTGTTTGTAGGCCCCTGCAAACATACACGAATGTGTGTGTGTGTGTCTGTGTGTGTACACACAAAGCCAAGTTATACCATCTAGCAAGAAATCATTGGTAAGTATTTAGGAATTTGGCAATGTGGTTATTAAACTCAGATACAATTAAAAATGAAACCATACAAGTTTTTAATTAAATAAATTAAAAACAAAGTAATTACAAGTACTCAAAATGACTTCTTAATTGTTTTCTACATTTTACGATTATCTATGCTCTTGATATTTTTAAATTTGTTTATTGCATTATAGGAATACTATGGAGTAGTAAGGCATACGTCTTTCTAACTCCATTTTCAGTATAGTTGAGTTAATAGCTTGAAACTGAACAGAATACAAATATATCATGGAAACAGGCAAATGCTAAACTAGGGGAATAGTTTTGTTGACGGACTAAACTTAAAATATTGGGGAAAATGTGAATAATAAAGAGTAAGTTTAAAAGTGTGTTGTGGATATAGCCATTCCATTATCAACAACACAAAAAACTGAGTAAATATTCTTCCAGCATTCGAAATTGTTATCTGATTCAGCAAAGAAATTGTTGATATCATTGACAAAAGTGTAGTTTTGACATATGCCTTTATTAATTCATGTTTGTCTTACTCATGAATATAAACAACAACATTAGTCAACATTTATCAGTTGTAATTATAGGCTGGTTAGTCATATGAAAGTTCAGAAAAATGATGAAAACATTCTATGAGAATTAATTTTCTATATGGAATTTAAGGCAGATATATTGTGTATATACATTGCTATTTATAATTTCTTAATATTACTAACATTTGTAATAAAGCATATACATAAATGTATATATGTATATTTAAGCACGTGTGTATAGCATGACATATATATAAAACATAGAGATATTTATATATAGATGTATTTTTATAATAATAATTGTAGATATAATGTGATTTTTTTGAAAATCTCGTCATTAAACATTTACTAGAATGGATTATACACCTAGGTAGTTTAATAACCAAAAGTTTTATACAGGTTACACAATTGTTAAAAATAACCAGTTCACTCAGAACTTTGGAAAACTTTTCTCCTTTATACATTAGAATTAAGACAAAATAAAAATATGAATCACATTTTTAGCAAAATTTTATTGAGATAAAGCTTCTAATTTAAGCCATACACAGAATAATCTTAAATGCAAGATTTGTGGTATCCATACCAATGTAACATAAATAATTATTCACTTGAAAAGACCTACTTTTGCAGAATCCAAAATTTCCAGATAATGTAGGAATGATACTTATTTCAAAATATTTTAATGTTAGAAAGTATGGTAATGTGAACAAAAAATACTACAAAAAGAATATAAAGTTTTAAATAAACAATTGAATAGTAATACTACCTGAGAGGTAAAGCATATTTTTGTAATGAGCTATGCCAATTACATATAATGCAAGTTCTTTACTTTGTTTCAAAATACACAGAAAAAGTGTAACAACTACTTTTAATATACTATTCACTTGGCAATAGGATTTGAGCTCTTTAAAATTTACTAGGAAAGAAAATCTAAATTTATGGTAAGCTAAAAGCTTCTAACACATTTTCTAGCACATTTCATTTATAAATACCTACACATTATAATACGATTAAGTCCTTTATTATAATGGGTCTCTTAATAGTTTGTCCATGATCAATCTTCCAAGCTAGACATTTTGATCTGAATATTTATAGGACGAACATCTTTCTACTACCAACTTAAACTTTTTTACTTCCTTAAAACCTAGAGAAAAACCTGTGATCTTCTTGCTCTTATTCTGGAATAAGCCTGGACCAGTCTCCAGTCCGGGTTTGTATTGTCGTTCCCGGCATGTTTGTAGGTATGTTGAATATACACTCGTGTAGGGGGAAAGTGGAAGTTCCCCTTGACCCTCCAAAGTTTCACTGAAAAATCAAATTGCAAAAGGCAGATTAATTGGAGAAAAGATATATGAATTTATTCAATTTACATGCACGGGAGCCTTCAGAATGAAGATTCAAAGATGTAGGGGAAATTGTTCATTTGTATGCTTAGGTTCAACGAAATGTGAACAGCCGTGTAGAAAGATGATTGGAATAGAAGGGTGTGGTCTAATGCAATAGAGGGAATGGGGAAACTCCGTTGAGACCTGTCTGTCTAGATTCCTCTTGGTCTGTCTGTGCAGCATTTCTTTCTTCTGGATATGAGGCAGGACCCTCTCCAGAATGGGTTTTTTTGACCTACAGTCAAACAAAGTTGGTCAGATAAGTTTTAATGGCCTGTTTTTACATAGAAAGGTGGAGGAAAAAATAGAAAATAAAAATGTTACGGTTTTAGGATTTATGGCTGGCTTTGGGGAGAATGAGTTCTGGTTTCTATGACCTGTATTGGGCAAGAAAGATTCCAGTTTCTATGATTAGCCTTGAGAAGGAATGTGACAGAGACAGTGGGACAGGAGAAGTTCAGAGAAAAACTTATGCTTTTGAGTCCTTCATTTGGTATGTTGTTTTCTGAGCCCCAATACTTGTATCAGTTTATTGCATTCTTGTCTTAACTACACTTTTAGTATGTGAATACTGCAAACACAGGGCTTATGTATAAGAATTTTTAAAGTAATGATATACTTCAGACATGTAAAAAATATTGTATGCACTTCTGTATCTATGACACCAATAATTTTCTTTTGCTTCATTCCACTGTCTCTGCTTTCCTTCATTTCTTCCTTCCATAACGAAGCACAATAGATCAAATTAAAACATACATTTATTCCTCGTTCTCTGATTTCCCACTGTTTCTCTTGGGCAGAAGCCATCATCTTAACTTATGTTTTCATATTTTTACTATGTATGCTTTAAAATTACCTAAAGATTATTTGCTTAGGATTTTTTCAATAAGTATCTATCTTGTTGATTAATGTAAATCTACTTCATTTTTGTTAAGTGTATTGTATTCAGTTGTGTGAATATGTCATTTCCCTACAATTCTACGTTAAGTCAGTTTCATGATTTCACCATTAAAACCAACAAACATTCTTGTATATAGCAAGATCTTTTCCTAAATTATATATCTAGCAATGTGCTTCCTGAGTTTTAGGTTTTTATACATTTTTAGCTTTAATAAATATTGCATAATGGATCTCTATAGATTTTTAACTCAGAGCATTTCCATTTCTTCATATCCCTTTGGACTGTTGACATCAGGAGACTTTCAAATTTGCTAACCCAATGGGTGTTAAAAGTCTTCATTATTGTTTCAATTTGTATTTTTAAGTTGTAATAAATTTGTAATTATCTCCACATATTTATAGACCATACATGTTTACCTGTGATGAATTGCCAAGGCAAATCACTTGCTCATTCGGCTGTTATTTGTTTTGATTTTACTAATGGTGTATCCTGAGTACTATTCCTCTGTGGATTATATGCTTTATTAATGAACTCAGTGTATGGTAAATTTTTACATATTCTCATATGCTTGTCATTCAAAAATTTAAAATTTATATAATCAATTTTTCTTTTATGGATTTTTTTAAATGAGCAATCCTATCCCATAAAAATAGTTTTCTTAATTTCATTTATTCTTTTTCCTGTTCTCCACATCTATCTTTAATTTATTTCTAAATAGTTTTAATTAGAACTGTTTGTAATATTACTATTTGTAACTATTTGTGATAATAATCTAATTTATTAGTTTGTTTACTTTTCATAGATACAGCAATTTCAATTTATTCATAAGTCTATGTTTTTCCTGAATGAGTATTTAAGGGCTTACAAAATGTCTGTGTTTTTGTTTCTCATTTTTTATACCACTCTATAACTTACACCAGTTTCTGTATAGTATTTCTGTGATTCTCTTCCAGAATTTTCTATCATATTCCATAGTTTTACCTGTTCTGACTCAGTATTAATCACCTCTAATTTCTTTAGAATTACAGTAACGTTCAATATCTATTGAACATTTCTTCCCATCTTATTCTTGTTTTTCAAAATATTGTTTATTATTCTTGGTCAAATGTTCAACTTATGTGAATTTTAGTCAATTTTTATGTTTTACAGAGAGCTCTAGTGGCATTTTGATGGGATTTTTCTTGTATTTACAGATTATTTTTGTGAGAATTGATGTTTTCTAATGCTAAGCACTCCATATATGACCACAGTATAACTCTCCATTTATTTAGGTGTTGTTCATAATACTGAATAAAATTTTGTAGTTTTATCCGTATAATTTTGAACTTTATTTTTCAGATTTATTCTTAGATAACATCATTTTTATTCTTTGGATGGTTTAAAAAGTAATTATTGTACTTGCTATTTTATATTTGCTTTCTGCATGGCAACATTATTGATGATATACATAACCTTGATGATCAGGCTATACGCCTCTTGGTATATTAGTGGTATTTGAAGGAAAGTCAACCACTTCAGTGGGAGTGCCAAGAAAAAAATGTTAACAGGATTTTTTTCATTGTACAGTTTCTATAATGGAACTTTATTATGTTAATATTGCATTTACAATCTTGCTGAACTCTCTTACTAGTTCTCATTATGTCCTTAGCTTTTCTTCAGTTTTCTGCAGAAACAAATTTATTCTCTTTGGTAAATAACTATTTTTCTTCCTTTTTAATTATTATGCTTTATTTTAGTTTCTTGTCTTATAGAATTGATCTTCCATTAAATATAAAAGAATGCTATATTTTCATCCTTTTATTTATCTAATCTTTACTTTTCAGACCACTGATTACAAAATTCGCTTTTTCAATATACAAGGAGTACGGTATGTCATAACAGCCTTAAAAGTAAGCAGGTGTGAAAAAAATGCTTCCTCTTTCTGTAAGCTTCCTACACACACAAAAAAAGCATTTAGTATGTTTAACCTGATATCAATTAAGGTTAGTCTGCTAATAATTGCCAAGTATCAATTCATTTCTTGGCTATACATTGCTCTAAATTTCCCGATAGATTCTTTTTATTTTACTTGTTACATTTTTTCTTGTCAATCCCATTGTGGTGGCTGACTTTCCTTCATATACCACTAAAAACCTAAGAGACATACAGCCTGATCGAGTTTGTACTGATCTTCCAAAGGTACCTGTTAGGGAATATCACTGTTTCTGCTATCTACAATGTAAACCAGGTATCGGTGAAAGTAGTAACTATCACTTGTGCTAACTTATGTTTTTGTCACTGCATATAGTGATTGACTTATTTGAGCCTTGTTAGTGAGCTGTGCACTGCCCACAATATGCTGCTATTAACAAATCAGAGTTATAATGAAATAATATCTTTATTTAGCATGTTGCAGTTTAATAGGTGATTCAATTAATTCAATCAAGGCTGAGTATATCTAAATAATCTTTTGCTATTATCCACAGAATTAAAGAAACAGCTCAAACCTTTTTGCCATTTACTTGACACCATATTGGATAAAGATTACATGCTTTCATTATATTAATATAAATTAATGGGATTTGGGTCACAATCTTAAAAGACACAATCCCAAACACCATAATCCTGAATGTTGAAATCTCAAAAGGTCGAAATCCCCAACAATCAAAATCCCTAAAGTTTAAAGTTCCTAACATCTAAAATCTCAAAAATTACAATCCCAAAAGATTAAAATTCCAAATATTAAAATCCTGAAAGCTGAATTGCAGGAAAAGGGTTAGGATGGTTAAGGTTGTAATCAGGTTAGTTGCATCATGCTAGGCACAACTATTAAATTATTATTGTCTTTATTTGTTTTTGTTTTTAATGTTTCATTTTTTATTTCAATAGCTTTTGTGGTACAAATGGTTTTTGATTGCTTAAATAAATTGTATAGTGGTGAGGTCTGAGATTTTAATGCCCCCATCACCTGAGTATTAGTATACATTTTACTCAATATGTAGTTTTTTAATCCTTTATCCTCTTCTCCCCTCCACACCTACTGATTCTCCAGTGTCCATTATACCACTCTGCATGCCTTTACACACCCAAGGCTTAGCTCCCTCTTCTAAGTGAGAACGTACAGTATTTGGTTTACTGATCATGAGTTATTCCACTTAGAATAATGGCCTCCAGCTCCATCCAAGTTGATGCAAAAGACATTATTTCATTCTTTGTTATGGCTGATTAGTATTCCATTGTATGTGTGTGTCTCTGTGTGTGCGTGTCTGTGTATGTGTATATATACACACATTTTCTTTATCCACCCATCAGCTTATGGTCACTTAGACTGGTTTCATTTCTTTGCAATTGTGAATTGTGTTGCAATAAACATATGTATGCAGGTGTCTTTTTTATATAATTTCCTTTCCTTTGAAGAGATACCCAAGAGTGGGATTGCTGAATTGAGTGGTAGATCTACTTTTAGTTCTTTGAGAAATAGTTTTCCGTAGATGTACAAATTTACAATCCCAGCAACAGTGTATAAGTGTTCTCTTTTCACCATACCCATGTCAAGATCTATTGGTTTTGGACTTTTTGATGGTGGTTATTCTGGCAAGGTTAAGGTGCTATTAGAGCTATTTATGACAGACCCACAGCCAATATCATACTGAATGGGCAAAAACTGGAAGCATTCCCTTTGAAAATCGGCACAAGACAAGGATGCCCTTTCTCACCACTCCTATTCAACATAGTATTGGAAGCTCTGGTCAGTACAATCAGGCAAGAGAAAGAAATAAAGGGTATTCATTTAGGAAAAGAGGAAGTCAAATTGTTTCTGTTTGCAAATAACACGATTGTATATTTAGAAAACCCCATCGTCTCAGCCCCAAATCTCCTTAAGCTGATAAGGAACTTCAGCAAGGTCTCAGGATACAAAATCAATGTGCAAAAATCGCAAGCATTCCTATACACCAATAACAGACAAACAGAGATCCAAATCATGAGTAAACTCCCATTCACAAGTGCTACTAAGAGAATAAAATACCTAGGAATACAACTTACAAGGGATGCGAAGGACCTCTTCAAGGAGCACTACAAACCACTGCTCAACAAAATAAGAAAAGACACAAACAAATGGAAAAACATTCCGTGCTCATCGATAGGAAGAATCAATATTGTGAAAATGGCCATATTCCCCACAGTAATTTATAGATTCAGTGCTATTCCCATCAAGCTACCATTGACTTTCTTCACAGAATTGGGAAAAAAACTACTTTAAATTTCATATGGAACCAAAAAAGAGCCCACATAGCCAAGACAATCCTAAACCAAAAAAACAAAGCTGCAGGCATCACACTACCTGACTTCAAACTATACTACAAGGCTACAGTAATCAAAACGGTATGCTACTGGTACCAAAACAGATATATGGACCAATGGAAAAGAACAGAGGCCTCAGAAATAGCACCACACATCCACAACCATCTGATCTTTGACAAACCTGACAAAAACAAGCAATGGGAAAAGGATTTTCTATTTAATAAATGGGGTTGGGAAAACTGGCTAGTCATATGCAGAAAACAAAAACTTCCTTACACCTTGTACAAAAATTTACTAAAGACGGATTAAAGACTTAAACATAAGACCTAAACCACGAAAACCCTAGAAGAAAACCTAGGTAATACCATTCAGGACATAGGCATGGGCAAAGACTTCATGACTAAAACACCAAAAGCAATGGCAACAAAAGTCAAAATAGACAAATAGGATCTAATTAAACTAAAGAGCTTCTGCACAGCAAAAGAAACTATCGTCAGAGTGAACAGGCAACCTAGAAAACGGGAGAAAATGTTTGCAATCTGTCCATCTGACAAAGGGCTAATATCCAGAATATACAAAGAGCATAAACAAATTTGCAAGAAAAAAATAACTTCATCAAAAAGTGGACAAAGGATAGGAACAGACACGTCTCAGAAGAAGACATTTATGCAGCCAACAAATATATGAAAAAAAGCTCATCATCACTGGTCATTAGAGAAATGCAAATCAAAACCACAATGAGTTACCATCTCATGCCAGTTAGAATGGTGATCATTAAAAAATCATGAGGCAACAGATGCTGGAAAAGATGTGGGGAAATAGGAACACTTTAATGCTATTGGTGGGAGTGTAAATTAGTTCAACCATTGTGGAAGACAGTGTAGTGATTCCTCAAGGCTCTAGAATTAGAAATACCATTTGACTCAGCAATCCTATTACTGAGTATATACCCAAAGGATTATAAATCATTCTACTGTAAAGACATATGCATACATATGTTTATTGTGGCACTGTTTACAATAGCAAAGACTTGGAACCAACCCAAATGCCCATCAGTGATGGATTGGATAAAGAAAATGTGGAACATATACACTGTGGAATACTATGTAACCAGAAAAAATGATGCATTCATGTCCTTTGTAGGGACATGAATGAAGCTGGAAACCATCATTCTCAGCAAACTAACACAAGAACAGAAAACCAAACACTGCATGTTCTCACTCATAAGTGGGAGTTGAAAAATGAGAACACATGGACACAGGGAGGGGAACATCACACACTGAGGCCTGTCAGGGGCTGGGAGACTAGGGGAGGAATAGCATTAGGAGAAATACCTAATGTAGATGATGGGTTGATGGGTGCAGTAAACCACTACGGCCTGTGTATACCTGTGTAACAAACCTGCACATTCTGCACATGTACCTCAGAGCTTAAAGTATAACAAAGAAAGAAAAATATATACATTTCCCTGATGAACAGTTATGCTGAGTATTTATTTTATCTGTTTGTTGGTAATTTGTAAATCTTCTTTTGAGAAGTTGCTATTTATGCCATATACCTACTTTTTGTTGGGATAATTTATTTATTTTTCTTACCAACTGAGTTACTCATAGATTCTGGATATCAGAACTCTGCAGGATGCATAGTTTGCCAATATTTTCTCCCATTCTATGGGTTATTTGTTCATTCTGATAATTATTTATTTTGCTGTACAGAAGATTTTCAGTTTAATTAGATCCAATTCATGTATTTTTTATGTTGCATTTGCTTTTTGGGTCTTAGTCATAAATTATTTGTCTAAGCCGATGTCCAGAGGAGATTTTCCTAGGTTTTCTTTTAGAATTTTTATGGTCTCAGGACTGAGATTTAAATCTGCAATCAATTTTGAGTTGATTTTTGTATATAGTGATAGGGATCTAGTTTTATTCTTCAACATGTGGCTATCCTATTTTCCCAGCACCATTTATTGAATAGGATGTCCTTTCTCTATTGTTTATTTTTGTCAACTTTGTCAAAGATCAGTTGGTTGTAAGAATTTGGTTTTATTTCTGGGTTCTCTATTCTGTTTCATTGGTCTATGTTTTGCTTTTATACAGTTACCGTGTTGTCTTGGTTACTATAGAGTTACAGTATAATTTGAACACAGGTAATGTGATTCCTGAGGATTTGTTCTTTTTTGGTTAGGAATACTTTCTATATTTGGGCTCTTTTTTGGTTCTATATGAATTTCACAATTTTTTTTCTAATTTTGTAAGAAATAATATTTTCTGGTAAGAATTGCAAAGAATCCGTAGATTGCTTTGGAAAGTATGGCCATTTTTATGATACTGAGTCTTTCAATCCATGAGCATAAGATGTATTTCCATTTGTTTGTGTCATCTCTGATTTCTTTCAGCAGAGTTTTGTACTTCTCCTTGTAGAGATTTTTCACCTCCTGGGTTAAGTATGTTCCAGGTATTTTATTTCATTTTATTGCAGTTATTGTAAAAGGAACTGAGTTCTTGATTTGATTCTCAGTTTCACTGTTGTTGTCATGTAGCAGTGCTACTGATTTACATACCTTGATGTTGTAACTTGAGACTTTACTGAATTCATTTTACAAATCTAGCAGTTTTTTGGAGGAGTCTTTAGGATGTTCTAGGTAAATAATCATATCATTGGCAAACACAGATAGCTTGACTTCCTCTTTTCCAGTATAGATGTCCTTTATTTCTTTCTCTTGCCTGATCACTCTGGCTAGGACTTCTAGTAGTATGTTGACTAGACATGACACAAGTGGACATCTTTCTCTTGTTCAAATTCTCAGCGGGAATGCCTTCAACTTTTCCCCATTCAGTGTTATGTTGCCTGTGGTGTATTGGGCTGTTCTTGTGTTGCTATAAAGATATACCTGAGACTGGGTAATTTATAAGAAAAGAGTTTTAATTGGCTCACGGTTTGCAGGCTGTATAGGAAGCATAGTGGCATCTGCTTCTAGGGAGGCCTTAGGAAGCTTTAAATCATGGCAGAAGGCAGAGAAGGAACAGGCACATCACATGGCAAAAGCAGAAGCAAAGGAGACAGAGCAGAGGAGACTACACCCTTTAACAAGCAGATCTCATGAGAACTCACTCACTATCACGATGACAGTACCAAAACGATGGTATTAAATTATTCATGGGAAATAAGCCTAGGATCCAGTCACCTCCCAAGAGGCCCCACCTCCACTACTGGGAATTACAATTCCACATGAGATTTAGGTGGGGATACAGAACTAAACTAAATTATGAGGCTTTGTTATACATGGTATTTATTATTTTGAAGTATGTTCCTTCTCTGCCTAGTTTGTTGAGGGTTTTTATCATAAAGAAAACCTGGATTTTACTGAGTGCTTTTTCTTGTGTCCATTGAGATGATCATTTGGCCTTTGTTTTTAATTCTGTTTAAGTGGTGTATCACGTTTATTGACTTGCAGATGTTGAACCATCCCTACATCCCTGGGATGAAACCCACTTGATCATGGTGAGTTATCTTTTTGATAAGCTGTTGGATTCAGTTTGCTAGGATTTTTGTTGAGGATTTTTGCATCTATATTCATCAAGGATATTTGTCTGAAGTTTTCTTTTTTTGTTTTGTCCTTTCCTGGTTTTGGTATCAGGGTAATGCTAGCTTCATAGAATGAGAAAGATTCAGTCAGTAATATAAAAAAAAATTACCACCACCAGCAACAACAACAAAAATAAAAAACAAGGGAAGATGGATTCACAGCCAAATTATACTGGTAGTTTCAAATAATCTTTTGTACTACTAGGTCCTACCAGTGGGTACAAAAGAAAAAGTACTAGTAGTTTCAAATAGAAAAAGTACTAGTAGTTTCAAAAGAAAAAGTACTAGTAGTTTCAAATAATCTTTTGTATTTCTGTGGTGTTGGCAGTAATGCTTCCATTTTTATTTCTATTTTAGTTTATTTGAATCTTCTCTCCTCTTTTCTTGGTTGATCCAGTGAACGGTGTATCAATTTTGTTTATCTTTTCAAAGAACCAGCTTTTTGTTTTATTGATCCTTTGTATTATTTGTGTGTTTCAATTTCATTTAGTTCTGCTCTGATCTTCATTATTTCTTTTCTTCTGCTAGCTTTGGGTTTTCTTTGTTCTTGTTTCTCTAATCCCTTGAGGTGTGACATTAGGTTGTTTATTCGTGATCTTTCAGACTTTTTGATGCAGGCATTTTGTACTATAAACTTTTCTCTTAGCACTGCTCTTGCTGTATCCCAGGGGCTTTGACAACTTGTGTCACTATCATAATTCATTTCAAGGAATTTTAAAATTTCAATCTTGATTTTATTGTAAACTCCAAAACCACTAAGGAACAGACTGTTTAATTCACATGTATTTGTGTAGTTTTAAGGGTCCCTTATGGAATTTATTTATAGTTTTATATTCCACTGTGGTCTGCAAAGACACTTGATATGATTTTGATTTTTAAAAAAATTTATTGACTTGTTTTGCAGCCTATAACAGGATCTAGCTTAGAGAGTGTTCCATATGCTAATGAGAAAAATGTATATTCTGCAGTTCTTGGGTCGAATATTCTGTAAATTTTGTTAGGCACATTTATTCTAGAGTGCAGTTTAAGTCCAGTGTTTCTCTGCTTACTTCCTGCCTTGATGATCTGTCTAGTACTATCAGTGGAGGACTGAAGTTCCCTACTGTGATTGTGTTGCTGTCTATTTCTTTTTTAGGTGTAGTAGTAATTGTTTAACAAATCTGGGAGCTCCAGAGTTAGGAGCATATATATTTAGGATTGTAATACCTTGTTGTTGGATTGATCCTTTTATCATTATATAATGACCTTCTTTGTCTCTTTTTACTGTTGTTGCTTTAAAGTCTGTTTTATCTGATACAAGAATAGCTACTCCTGCTGGGTTTTGGTTTCCATTTTCGTGAAATATCTTTTTCCACTCCTTTACCTTGAGTCTATTAAAATCATTACATGTTAGGTAACTCTTGAAGACAGCAGATATTTGGTTTGTAATTTTTTAATCCATTCTGCCAACCTCTGTCTTTTAAGTGGAGCATTTAGACCATTTAAATTCAATGTTATTATTGAGATATGAGGTTCCAGTCATCTTGTTGATTGTTACCCAGATACTTTGTTTTCTTCCTTGTGCTATTGGTTTTTGTTTATTTTTTAGAGTAAAGGGAAAGTAATTTTACTTTTTACCTTCTATTACATAAAGGAATAGAAGAATAGTTACTCCATAGGCAGAGCAGCTGTGTTATGGTTTTACAGGGCTTGTGAATTTTATGCTTTCATGAAGTTTTATTGTGGTGCATATCAATCTTTTGTTTCAAGATTTAGATTTTGTTTTTATCATTTCCTGTGTTGCTTGTTTGGTAATTACAAATTCCCTCAGCATGTTGTTCATCTGAAAGCCTATTTATCCTTCATTTATGAAACTTAGTTTTGCTGGATAGAGAATTCTTTGCTGACAGTTACTCTGTTTAAGGAGAGTAAAGACATGACCCTAGTCTGTTCTGGCTTGTAAGGTTTCTACTGAGAAGACTGCTGTTAATCTAATAGGCTTTCCTTATAGGTAACTTGATGCTTTTTATCTCACTCCTCTTAAAGTTCTTCATATTGACTTTAGATAGCCTGATGGCCATATGCCTTGGTGATGTCCTTTTTGCAATGAATCACCCAGGATTTCTTTTGTGCTTAGATGTCTACATCTCTAACAAAGCCGGAGAAGTTTTCCTCAATTATTTCCTCAAATGAGTTTTCCACACGTTTTGCTTTTTCTTCTCCCTCAGGAACAACAATAATTTTTAGGTCTGGCTATATTACATAATCTCATCTTTCTTGAGACTTTATTTCTTTCAATTCTTTTTTCTTTATTTTTGCCTGATTGGGTTAATTCAAAAGTTTTGCCTTTGAACTTTGAAAATCTTTCTTCTACTTGGTCTAATCTATTGTCAAAGCTTGATCTTCCTTGAAAATATCTATCTCTATAGAAATTGTACCTTAATATCCTGATTTTTTTTCATTTATCTATATTAGTTTTTACCTTTCTTTTGTATCTTTTTGAGTGACTTAATAATCAACCTTTTAAATTGTTTATCTGGTGTTTCAAAGATTTAATCTTGGTTTGAATCCATTGCTAGAGAGCTATGTGTTCTTTTGAGTATTATAGAACCCTGTTTTGTCTTATTGCCAGAATTATTTTTCTGGTTTATTCTCACTTCGTTTGACTATTTTTTAAAAACATTGTTAAATTTATTTTTGTTCAACTGTGTTTTTAAAAAAATTATTTTTCCCCCTCAAAGATGTGAATTTAATAATTATAGTTTATTGTAACCTATTTTAGCTCTGGTTGCTATTAGGGGTGAAGATTCATTAAGAGTTCCTTGGTTATGTTCTCTGTATGATGACTTTCTCAGATGCTGATTGTGGTAGCAATGTGCTTGGTGTGTGTTCAGGTTCTCTGTCTTCTGTGGAGTTGTAATACCAGCAGTTTCTTGAAGCTTATCTTGTTCCTCATTGGTTTGCATTTTTTATTTATTTACTTTTTCCCCAGTATTTTATTTACTGGATAGAACAATTCAGGTTTCAGGCAGTAAGATGGTGTCCTGGGTAAAAACTGTGGCTAAAGTAGGTGGAATGCATCTTGGGTATCAAGGGTAGGCAGAGATCTTAGCCTTGACAGAACAGCTGGGGGAGCTCTTGGTGAAATGTACTGAAGTCTTGTCAAAGGTAAGTGAGGGAGCCACTTCAGCTCCTCTGCCAGGCTATGAGGAAAGGGATCACACCTCTCAGTTACACTCCTGACCGAGTGTTCTGGCTCTTCAGCTCAGACAGGCCCCTGTTTTTCATCTGCAGAAATGCTGATGTTCATGTTGAGGAATTTTGGCTCTCCCCCTTATGGAAGCTTGAATCTGGAGGCCACTCTCCGGTGAGGATACAGTCACCCTGAAGTGCTCCACAAGAGCTGTCTATAGGTGCGCCCATGCCAAGGTCCCATGGGAAAATCCCCAACTGTCTGCAGTGGTCGGCAAATGGAAAAAGAAGTACCATTCTCCAAGATCCTTCATGGGCACCAGGGCTGCTTGACTGTTGGGATAGAGCCATGAACTTTGCTGAGCACAGTGCTGCACCTGTGCCTCTACTGAAAGAAACTTCCCACCAAGAAAGTTCTGGGACTGAAGGCCTGCTGGCTGAATTTTTTTATCCCATGGGTTGCTTACTCCCTTAATATGGGTGCGCTCCTCCTTCCTCTTGGAGTAGGAGTCCTTGAAGGCCAGACTACTGTGAATCCTGCTACACCTTTGATCCAGCCATCCAGTGAGTGTCACACTTCAGGCTGGTGCTGGGGAATGTCTGCATGGGATCCAGTGATGTGACCTGTCTGGAAGTCCCCCAGCAGTGGTTAACCAGTACTAGCTCTGATAGGTGTGGCAGGGGAGTGACATAGACTCTGTGAAATTCCTTGGTTATACATAGCCTTAGTGGGTTGCCTTTCTCAAATGCCAGTTGTAATATTAATGAACTGGCCACAGGAACAGATTCAGAGCCTCCTGATTATCCAGGGTGCTGTAGGCAATGGTGACAGCTGAGGTCACTCCACGAGGTTTCTCCTTCCTGGGCACTGTATATCTGCAGATGCTGTAATAGGTTGTGTCAGTTGGCCTCCAGCCAGGAGGCAGCATTTGCAAAGAAGCACCAGTTGCAATGGTAGTGGTGGGATTTGTGCTTGCCTTATGTTACCCGGTGGAGGTACTCTGCTATTTCAGGCAATGGGCAGGGCCATAAAGCTCCCAAAAGTTTCCGTTCTTTGTGTTAAGCTACCAGAGTGGTTGGAGAGGCAAAGTCAAGTGTGAGCTGGTTCAGGCTAGTTTGCACTCTGGTTCTGTACTTGTGGGTACAAGCAGCGGTCTCCATGGTCATCAGAGGGCAATTCTCTGGTTGCTGAGGTAATGCTCCAATGAGGAGTGCAGCTGCCTCTGATGCCCAGAGGAGTCTACACAGGAAGTCTGGAGTAGGAGGCAGCAATAAGCCCCACCCAGCTCCCAGGCACTTGTCAAGGCAGGCCTCACATGCACAGTGTTCTACTGACTGCAGCTAGCTAGGTTTCCAAACAGTTAGCACTCAGAACTCAAAACTGCCCCATGGAGACAGAAACCACAACTCTTAGGCCATGCTCCTCCCAGTGTGCCTGCGGAACAGTGGTGCCCACCTCTTACACCAATTGTTATTGTGCAGTTCCTACTTGCTCGTTTGTTCTGGCCGTGGGGGTTCATCCCTATGCAAGATTATACTGTGAATCTCATTTGGGAGCTTCTCTCAACCCGTGACTGCTGCCTGAGTAAGCTGGCACACTTCCCCAAGGTCCTCTGTGTGGTAGGATCAGGAATGGCTTCTCTCCAACCCTGCTGGAGACGGGGAGTGAGTGCAAAGCATATCCAGAGCCTCTCCTCATATCCTCCCTTTCTTATATCCTCCCCACCGCTTACTAAATCGCCTTCAGTGCTGAGTAGGGTTAAGACCTTTCCCTGTGGATTGAATTTTCCCAGTGGGAGTGTGTATCCCAGAGGCAGTTATTCCCCTCACACACTCTGGGACTTTGTTTTCCAGCTGGATCACAGTGTAGACTATAGCCTGCTGCTTATTTCAAAGGGTCTGCTGTTTCTTTCAGTTTCCCTCTTAAGTTCCTGTGTTGCTTCTCGGAAAAAAGTTCACAGTGTGAATCGCTATACACTGTTTTCTTTTCCCAAGGAGGGGAAGCATGCTAACAGTGCTTCCAATCTACCATTTTGGGGGAAAAAGCCAAAAAACAACTATTCTCTTTGTTTAGAAATTGAGTATTGTTTAAGGAGATGCATTTGAGTGCCTAGTTGACAGGGAGTGGACTTGTGGACTACATTTTAAATGAAAATTTGACGGGATTAAGGGATACCTAGAAAACTGATAAAGTGTCATTTTGGGTCTATGAGGGTATTTCCAGAGGAGATTAGCGTGTGAGTCTGAGCAGACTAGGGCTAGGAAGATGTGCCCGTATTGTTGAGTGGCACCATCCAATTGGCCAGGCACATGGAGAGAACAGATGCAGAAAGATAATTTGTCTCTCTCTGAGAGCGAGATGGACTTTTCTTCTGCTGCCTTAGACATCAGGAATTTGACTCCACGAAAGTGCATGATCACAATGTTGACTTTGTGTGCAAGCTTTGTGCATGTGGGTAAAAAGTTAAAACTTCCTCAGTAAACAAAGAGATGTTCTTTTCGTACATCTACATTTGTGAAGATACAGTTTCTCAAGATCTCTGCTCTTTGAGTGATGGCATATTACTGTGGGTTTTGGATCAATCTCATCAAAGACTTAGGTTGTCTGTCATGGTGTTTCAGATGACTGCAGTTATAAAGCTGGGAGCACAAAATTACCAATCATAGCGATACATGTTTATACATTTACTTGCTGACCTATTTCTTTATGAATATGATTTGTCTGTTTATAACTGTTATACCCATGACATCATAATTAGTATACCTGAGCATTTATTTGCAAAAATATGTACATTATTACTGTCCATTTTATTGTGTAAAGTGGCCTACAGAGTGTTCTCTCTTGCTGTCTTTTTTTTTTTTTTTTTGAGACAGAGTCTTGCTCTGTCGCGCAGGCTGGAGTGCAGTGGTGCAATCTCGGCTCACTGCAAGCTCCGCCTCCTGGGTTTTCACCATTCTCCTGCCTCAGCCTCCCGAGCAGCTGGGACTACAGGCACCTGCCACCATGCCCAGCTAATATTTTGTATTTTTAGTAGAGACAGGGTTTCATCGTTTTAGCCAGGATGGTCTCGATCTCCTGACCTTGTGATCCACCTGCCTTGGCCTCCCAAAGTGCTGGGTTTATAGGCATGATCCACTGCGCCCAGCCGCGTTCTGTCATTTTTGTACAACTGTCAAATAAATCACCTCTTAAAAGTATCTTTAAATCTATTTTAAAATTATTTCTTCCAGAATTACATTTTTTGGGATTTCAATCTTTCAGGATTTCAAAATTTATAATTATGGTAATTGAGACTGTGTCTTTCAGGATTTTGATCAGCTGCTGAATTGATGATATGTGAGGTGAGTTGATTTACAGTGAAGGTTACTTGAGAAGAAAGGAAAGCAATTATTCCATTTATTTCTCTAACGATTTAAGGTCTCCAAAGAACGTGTCTTATTGGTGATTATTTTTCATTTCTACTTCTCTTAGTTCTCTGAAAGACAGTTCTCTTTCTGATTCTCTTATGAGTTTGAATATGGTAGTCAGATAAAGAGCCCACAAAGATAAAAGTGGCTACAGTTTACAAGTCATAATGTGGCCCTGCTTATTGGATAGGTACATTGTCACAGGTGAAGTATTTCCATTACTATCATTAACCACATTAAATTCAGGGCTGCTGATTAGGAGAAACTGATAGGTTGCAGTCACCTTATAGAATCTGGTTTTCATGATGGTTTTCTCATCAGTTTTTTAATGGAAATTGTCTTAATTTAATTTAATCTAACTTTATTTAGGAGAGCTAAGTAATTAAACATGAGGCCAAAGTACATAAGAAAGCGGCAGCCCTTTATTGCAAATATGCACACACTCTCCGGCGAGGTTCCCCGGTCCTCAGATATGGGGCCAGGGAAGTCGCGCAGGCGCTTTCTGGTGAGGTTCCCAGGTCTGGTCCACGAAAGCGGGGCGAAGAAGTCAGGCAGGCTCCTGCTGGAGGCTGACTTTTATGCATTGGTACTGGAAGGGGGAGGGCAGTGGGTGGGATAAAGGGCGTGATAGGGGCGTCTCCGTAGGCGAGGCCGGGTAAGTTTCGGTTTCCTCAGATTGAGGTCACGTGGCTCCTGCTCAGTTGAGCTGCATTTTCCCGGGGGGCGGGTTGCATTTTCCTGCGCGCGGGTAAGTTGGTGATGAGAACCCGGAAACAACAGGTACTGCTCCCTCTTGTTCACCTTCCTCCATTTTGTCCCTTCTCCCTCACCCAAACAGAAATGAACATATTGCTTCTATCAGGTGAATAGTAACATTTAATACCTCTGAATCAAGGGTCCACAAACTATGAGCTACTGGCCTGATCTGGCCCAACACCTGTTTTTGTAAATGAGTGTCGTGGCAATAAAATAGCACTCTTTTATACAGCATCTGCGGTTGTGTTGGGGCTACAGCAACAGAATGGAGTAATTGCAACAGACATCTTATGGCCTTCAAAGTCTAAAATGTATACTATCTGACTCTAGAGGAAAGTTTCCTGACTGCTGGTCTAAAGCAGGGATGATAAGCTAACAGCAATCAATCGAATGTCATTATTACAGTGACTAATTAATGAAGTCTGTGATGGGTGAAATAATAGGCTATGGGGACATTTAGGCTAGATATTTGCCATCCTTTGCCTAAAAAAAAAAATAGCATTTCCTTAATAATTACCAACTGAGTCAAAGAAAATAAGTCAGTTAATTTCGTCTTCCTTAAATCTTTGAAAGAGCTAAGCATAGTGACACATTTTAAAATGTGATTAGGACAAAAAAATTCAATTTGTTGCCTTTCTCATGATTTCTTAACTACTATGGACCATAGATGCTTTTCCTCCTTACTCTTAAATTTGAGCAAAGTGCCTTTCTAGTTACTTTTTATAAAGACATGGCTTTATGAATTAAAGAGCCAAACACTTCTTTTCCTGTCTGTCTGGTGCTGTAATCTATTTTTTTTTTCTCCCACTTCTTACAGAGGTGGACATTGGAAGAAAAGTGATAACATGATGGAGTGGAATTAAGTACATATATTAAACATCCTGTCTTTACTGTTTTAAAAGCATCCCATACATCCAGATAATCTTGTATTGATAATATGCGAAAAACAAAACAAAATAAAACCGCAGCATTAGACAAGAACAGAATCCTTCAATCCTCTGTCACGGACCCCCTGATACTTTCTTTCAACTTTCTTCATTCTCTGTAACATTGCTTCTATAAGTCTTCTTCAGCATTTCTTGCTTGTTGACTTATAGGACTAAGTAGCCCTGCTTTATTTTTTTGATATTCACTTTCTGGTCCCCTAAAGGTAGGCTGCAGTTTAGAGGCATCCCTGCTCTCTCCCCAGCCCAGTAAACTGACCTGGGTAGGGTTCTACTAGATCTTCCCATGTGTAAACCTCTGCTAGACAGACTGGCATTCAGGAGACCTAGCTTTAAGAGCAGGCGGTATAACTAATTATTTTTGTGACTCCGACAGTTCTCTAAAATGTAGTTTTCTTATTATTACAATGAGGAAGTTTGCTTAGACGATTTAATTCAAACTTTGAATGATTCCCTTTGTATCTTTCTCTACCTTCACATCCAAGAAGTTTCTGAAAGAGATTTCAACCCATAGAAGCTTATGCTTTGCCGGAAGCCTGAAATTCAATGTCTTCGGGACTCACTTCCCCTCACCATTTTTAATTTTCAGTTTACTCAACCCACTTTACCCATTCTCCCTCCTTCTTCCCTCTGTCTCTCCCTCCTTCCCTCCTCCCTTCCTTCCTTCTCCCTTCCTGCCTGTTAATGAAAGACTCTTTCATCAGCTATTATTTAAGAACTGCATCTCATTGAATATTTTATCAATCAGTTTCAACTCATAAATACATCAAGCTTGCAGCTAAGGGCTCATGTTATAACCAGTTATGTTAGGACATCACTTTTGAGAATTCTTTTAAACAAACAATAAAAGTATTTTGAAATATAGAATAATGCATTTGTTACATTTCATGTTGCTAGATACATCTCTGCAAATGGAGGCAATGTATTTTTAGGAACACTTTTGTTTTTCTGTTCACTGATGGGTTATTAAAGTTAGTACATGGATTTAGATGTGATTCCACACCAGTTTGCAGTCTATCAGGAAAGGCTTTGTGGTACATTAGAAGTATGTTCAAGGAATGTCATCTCACTACTTCAAGGGGCTTTTCTTTAATAAAAAGGGCAATAGGGATCAAACCAATCCACTGAATTTGCATGTTTTCTCCTCACATTGCTGAAAACATCTATTCAAACTAGCTTCAAACTAGAGCAATTAGGTGGGTAATTGCCCTAGTGTGAACTTAGCCTTAAAAGCTTATTCTATGAAACTAGAGTAATTAGACTTACTTCTTCTGTCTTCTTTTCTTCACCTCATTGTTCTCATGCATTAGGCTAATGTTGCTTTGCTTGGGTTCACTTCAATGCAAATGAATGGAGGCTGGGGATGGGGGAATAGAAAGGTATAAATGGATAGGAAACGCAGGGGGAAAAGAAAAGCCAGCTTGTGACAGCAATCATGAAAAACATTTGCATTCTAATAGGGCTTGTTAAACAGCATTTTAATTAATCTGAAATTTGCAACATACCTGCTTGTCACTATCCTTTGTAATGACTAGTTTATGTTCCTAAAATAGATATACAAAATACCTCATGTTTTGCCAGATAATTTAGCAATGCTTGGCTATATCAAATGAATCTTAGTTGCTAACGGGATAACAGTTTTAGTTGTTTTTTCTTTGCTTTAACATGTTATGATCATTATCCAAAGGGAACATACCAGGTCAAGTGTTAACAATATGTGCATTGCAAAAATAAAAGTTAAGATTTACCATCTGTTCAAAAAAGACACCATTACATTAGATTTTCTTTTTACAATTTCTTTTTAATCCTAATACATTTTTATTATTATTTCACTTCTTTAAAACCATAGGTACACTTTGTGTACCAAAATTATAATATACAGTTAAGGAATCAGAATTGAAATGTTGTAAGGCAATATAGCTTACTTTGGGGCAATATTTGAAGTAGATAAAGTATAATTTGGAGGGATATGTTCCATGGGCATAAATTTAGATTTAGTGACGGCCTGTGTAATGTTATATGCATTAAATATTTTGTTCAGTTCCATAGATTGTATGATTAAACCTACAACGTTGTTTCTATGTTTACATTTGAAATGTTAATCAGAAGTGTTATTTGGGTCCTGACTCTCCAGTTCTTACTCCAAGCCCCCTACACCCTGCTCCACTCTAGGTGATGTGCAGTGACTTCTTGAGATTTTGTGATTTCTTGCTCCAAAGGCTTCATCTTCATATATGTATATATATGTAAATGGGCCATGTTCCTATAACCAGGCCTACTTTTTCTGCCCACGTGTGTATGTTGCCCTCTTGTTAGTCCATTTCTTTAGTTGTTGTTCTTTTAGAGACAAGGTCTCACTTTGTGGCTCAAGCTGGAGTACAGTAGCATGATCTTGAATCCCTGCAGCCTTTGGCTCCTGGGCTCGAGCAATCCTCCTATCTCAGCCTCCCAAGTAGTTGGGATTATAGGGGTGCACCACCACCCCCAGCTAGTTTTGTCTATTTTTCATAGAGATGGGGTCTCAATAAGTTGTCCAGGCTGGACTTGAACTGGACTTAAGTGATCCTCCTGCCTTGGCCTCTCAAAGTGTTGGGATTACAGGCATTAGCCACCTTGCCTGGCCTTAGCCCAATTCTTTTGCATTGTTGCCTTTGTTGTTCACCTGCGTAAATGTTCTCAGCAATAGTAATGATGATTTATTTCATTTTCTACACCTTCAAGAAATAACTGTGACATCCAAACAAAAGGCTAAAAAATGTGATATTAATAGGGACAGAAGGCAGGGAAATTCTAGACAGAAGACGGCAGGTCCCTGGCAAGGGCCCCACCTTCAAGCCTAGAACCAGTGCCCAAAGGAACAACTTACATCTCTGTTTTCCTGCTCAAATGTTTCCTTTCCAAAACCACCCATGGCCTGCACCACCCCCCATCCTGTGCCCATAAAAACCCCAGGCTCAACCAGCAGAGAGAGGGGAAGCAGCTGGATGTCAGACACTACAGTTGAATGTCAGAGAGAAGCAGCTTGACTTCAGAGAGATGGCTTTACGGTGTAGCTTTGAAGAAGAGTCTGACTGGGGACAGCCTGACTTCAGGGAAAGATTACCCTCCAACCACTCTGTCCCCTTTTCAGCTTCCCCTCCCTCTGAGATCCACTTTCATCAGCAATAAAATCCCCCACATTTACTATCTTCAATTCACTTGTGTGACCTTGTTCCTCCTGGATGCTGGGCAAGAACTTGGGTATGGGTGCAAAAGGCTGTCACACTGACCTCCACTGAGCTGTTAACACTTAAGCCATTCACAGACAGCAAAGCTAAAAGAACACTGACTGTCACACTGTCTCTCTGGGACTTCTGGGGTCATGGGCACTCCCCACTAGATGCTGCTGTGGGGCCAACACAGAGTTTTCCTCCTGCTGGCACCCAAATGTGCTCACCCTAGTTTCTGCACCCACTCACCGGCATACTCCCCATCCTGAGAGGGGTGAAGTGCAAAGGGTCTGAGTGAGTGGAATTTGCCCCTGCCAGCACCAGAGTGGCTGGCTAGTTCCAGTGCCCCTGCACTCCAGTTCCTGCCTGCAAAAGGGCCAGGGAAATGTCCTACTTCAATGTTAAGCCTCTATTTTCAGAGTCATAGTTTTAGCTTCTCCAAAATTGAAAAGGAAAGGTTTGAGAGGAACACATACTCACGTTTAGTTTATTAATTAGAGTGAAAAGAAATACCTGAGTTGCCTTTTTCTTTCAGCTCTGCGTCCTGAGCTACAGCACTGCTGTACTATTAGGGCAAACTACTCCCACTCTTGAACGACTGAGGTTAGCTTCTCATAGGATCAATACACTCATTTTCCACAACCAAATTTTCCTGTAATACCATGAAGTAGATGCATATTGAATTCCAGTCATTCTTCATGGGAGATGGAATAGGAGGCAGAAAGAGCCTGCACCTTGAGTTCAGATACATAAGAATCTTGCCTCTGTGACTTACTGGCTGAGCAGGTTTAAAAGGGTGGTGCTTACCTTCTCTGAATCTAATTTTTCTCACCTGTATAATGTAGCCAATGATATCTATTTCCTAAGTTTGTAGTGAGAGTTAAATGAGATGATATGCAAAGCCCGTAAACAATGACTGTTATATAGCAAAATCATAAAGGTTAGTAATTAAATGTATAATTCTCAAAATGCTAGGACTGATCTCACTGTGAAATCCCTGAAGGCAGGGATATGGAAATTCTTAGAATCTCTGGGGCCTATCACTGTCTTGACATATGGCAAGAACTCATGCATTTTTTCTGGAAGGGTGAATAAATGAATGAGTAGGTGAATGCATGAATAATTACTTAGAATGCTAAAGCATGCAGAAATACTACCATAGATCAATGCACATGTAAACAGTTTATACTCATCAATTCCTATTATCTACTTGATGTTTGATAAAACTGACACTGTCATATGGAGGAAGGATAGAATGAGAAAGGTCTTGAAAAAGACCCAAGAAGTCTGGCTCCACCACTAACTGTCTGAGACAACTTGAAACAAACCTAAATCTGTCTAGGATTTAAATTTCTCATGTGCAAAATAAGAACTTGCATAAAATGATCTCTAGCATGTCATCTACCCCTTCCTTCTAGAGTTTCATGAAGTTCATCACTTTGAAGGGTGCCAAAGTTTACAGTGAGAATGTACATCAGGGATTGAGGGGAAATTAGTCTTAATTCTCCTAACTCCTACTCTTAGATCTCTAGTCTCAACCTCTTTTATGAACAGATTTAAACAAACAGATTCACAAGATAAATAAACAAACATGTAGAAAGACAGAGACATCTTGCATATGGATTTACATTTAAAAGGAACTGGAAAAATAGAATATGTTTAATTAGCACAGATTCTGAAAAAATAAATGTGTTAATTAATCACTTGTCTTGATTACCAAAAGGTCATACCCATATATGCAACAACATGTAAACCAGAAATTGAAGATATTTTCCCACCTAGGTCCTTGTTTGAAAAACTATTCCAAGCTTCTATTAAAACTTTCAGAAGATGTATACATTGAGATGTAAGGGTCCTGATATTCTTTTCATATTAGCTTGAGAATTATTCCGATATTGTGGTGGCGTGAGCTTAAAAAAAAGTATGTTGACTGCATTTCGTTTCTCTTGTTCAGAATATAATTACTCAATTATTCTGTCTCAATTTGCTTACTTTTTTTCCTTTATTATTGGTATATTTCTTATGTGACAATGTTACTGGGGAATGAGAGCTTCAGCAACTTTAACCTTTAAGGATCTCATCCGAGGTAAGATAACCTAATTTAACAGCTGTAGTGGAACAGGAAAGCAGCAGGACACCAGAAAAAAAGGTTACACAGTGGGAAGTTCATGCTGGCAAATACCAATTCACACCTGTTTTAGGCCTACAGACAACATCAGGGGTGCTATTTAAATGGACTCTGTGTGCAGTTTATCCATTGTTTGGAGTCATTGAAATGAACTACACTAATTCTCCTCCTTGAAAATTATTCCAGTTAAGTAGGTGCACCATTTATCAGGGTGCTGATTAAGTGGGTTTAATAGCAGGCACTAAAGAAACACTGTAAGAAAAATCTATGAAAGTGATATTCACACTTTCTAAGGTTCTGCTCACACTCACTAATGTCTAGTGTTATATAACCATTCTACAGAAAAATGCAGCAGCAACTAGGGTTAAAGTGTTAAGGAGATAATTAAATTCTTCCTTATAAATACATTGAGATTTCAAATGTCAACATGAGAAAAGGTAGTTTTTGATTGAAACTACGTGCTGTTTTTCATATTAGATATTTAAATCTGTAATTTTTCTAATTCTAACAAACTTTATATCAGAGAAAAGAGTCACATTTTCTCTGTACAACTGACTTTATATGGAGACTACAATCTACCATAAGTGAATGTTAAGTGTTAATGATCTAAACAGGAAAAACACATTTGTTTCTATGCAATCTGACATTATAAATAATCAAACTTTTATTTTTCTGTTCCATGTTAATGTTAATTTTAAAAAACTAACATTTTAATTTTTGTGCTGATTTTTTTTCAGGCCAGTTGTATTTTATATTCTAAATATCCTGACTTCCCATGATATTTCGCTTAAAAACTAAGCATTAAATGACACATTTTTAAAGACTAAGCCAATTACTTTTTAAAAGCAATGACTAATAAAAAATAGTAAATTCAAATATATGAAAATTTTACTGAATTGTAAAATATAAAATGAAGATAGCAGTTTCAAACAAGAGGTTTAATTTACTTTTATTATACTGTAATATTGTTTCACAATAATGATTTTGATAGAAGTCTGAACTTTTCTAAGTCTTTCTACTGAAAAGGTGTTACAGTCTTTGGTAGATTGGTTAAACTATGATAAATTTGGTTAAATAAAAAAGTATAAGGGAAGATTTTAAAAAAGAAATTTAGACTTATGCTTAAATTTGGCCCTAAAATATTAAACCAAAAAAAGTTTGAAATACAATAACAGCATGTTAAATAATGAAACATTTTTAAGTTAACCTTCAGACAAGGTAAGGTTAAACAAGTCTAGCACCACAAGCTCTACACCAAAACAACCCTATCAACAAATTTTAAGCTTATCTCCTCTCCAAGCTGCTTCCTCTGGCAAGTGCTTGCTCTTATTTTCTAGAAGTATTTTTAGGAGCAAGTTTCTGTTCAGTCTATAACTATGAAGGTGCAAAGGTTTCCTCTATTTGTAAGCTAATATGTTAGCTTGCCACAGTTTCATGGATGCTGGCAAAAGACTTAAGTCTCCTGGGTCAGAGACAAAGGATAGGTTACTACTCATAGAATAGAAATAGCCACATTATTATATTTTTGCTCTGGTTCCCTGATTCCTAATTCCTACAGAACAACATCAAGAAGGCTGCCAGGTAACCATTGTACTCACAAGTAGGGTTCACAAGAGGACTTCTGCTTTCATGGACTCTGAATCCTTTACACTGCACCATGAATATGCCTTCTCCTTGCTTTAGCGGGAATCATTGATTCTGTTTCCCAAGGCTGTAAATCTGTCCTTTGCTTAAAAGAGAGACTCTATCATAATGCTCCATGGCTGATCACTATACAATTACCCTTTAAATGATAGTCCAGAGCAAAGAGCAGTCAGATCATCTTTCATCTGCTCACAAGATATGCAGAAACACAAGAGAATTATCTCTGAAGATTCAGTACTACAAATGACAGCAAGTGACTTTGTTATAGGAATACTCTAATCTTCTCTAATTCGTTACTTAAAAAATCATATGCACAATTCAGGATTCTCATTATCAATGCATTGTATGTTGTATATGTTAGAAACTATCATGTAAAGTGTGTCAGAGCCTAATGACTGGAAATTGCCATCATGCGACATGTGCAAATTTTTATATGCAAAGTTGGCTTACATCCCTGAAGATTGAGGAAATTGTGACACATATGAGAATCCTTAAACTTGATACCATATTTAGATAGCAATCATTTCTTTTTTAACAAGAGTTGATTTAATGAGCTTTATCACACCTGCCAATCAGTTCTAACCACTAGCCAATTAGGTATAAAGCCAATGTATCAAGATCAAAAGAAAAAAAGTGATCAACTTGATTTAACTGATTTGATTTTTTTTCTCTTCATTTTCAATGAACATGATTTAGGAAATATAGTTAGCCAAATAACCAACTTTACTGTATTCCCCCCTGTGGAACTGATTAGGACCACCATTGGGAAGGGCAAACACCTCAAAAAGAATGTGGATTTTTGGAGACACATAGACTTGAATTTAATTCTCACCCTTGACAAGTAGTTTCATGGCATGAAGTAATCTATTACTGACTTTTCTGAGATTATTTTTCTCAATAATAATTCCCTGAGAGTGTTACAAAAGGATTTGATTAAATAGTTTTTGCAAAGAGCTAATAAGGTAGCTGAAAGCCAAGATCCTCTATTTTTTGCCTTTTTTTTCTTTTGTATATAAGATGTTTTCCTACATCGTTAGTTAACTCATGCTCTTCCTATTTTCTAACTAATTTTATAAGCATCCAGTCTTTTTGGTTTGGTTTTAAACTTCCTCTACAGCTATTTTATGCTACTTTGGTAACTCATATACAAGGAATCAATTTGCTTCATAATAGTCTCACAATTAATTTGTCACACAACAAATACGGTACTGTAAATAAATGTAATCTATGGACAGAGAAACCAAGGAGAGGGAAAAAGAGAAACAAAGCTTTGAGTTTAAAACATAGAATGGAATTACATAGAACAGAAATAGGGCAAAAAAGTGAGAATAAAGAAGAAAAGGGCAGCAAGAGAGAAAAAGGTAGATCTCCACAAAAGTACAGAGTGTACAGAGTGTAGGGAGAAAATGGCATGGAACTCAGGTCAAGTCCCGGTTCCTGTTATTTCCTAGGTGACCTTGCAAGGAGCCTCACGGTTCAATGGCAAAAACTGAAGGTGAAATTAGAGGACTTCCAAAAGTCACTTTCAGAACTAAATACTTTCAAAATTTATGTATATATATACACACATACACACACACACACACACACACACAAACACACACACACACAACCACTTGAGCCTATAATATTTAAAAAGCTTAAAATATAGTGGAAGGAAAATGTTCACAACTTATAATTTTTAAGCTCCTCTTAACTAAATCATTGATGGCAGCTTAATGAAGAAGTTTGTCAGTGCTGATGCTAATAAGGCTGGCATTTTTTAAAGTTTAAAGTGACACTACCCAAAGCATATCTAATCAGGCACAATAGAATGATCAGAGAATATGTTTGAACTTGGCAGATACCTAGAGCAAACGTCACATCAAACTACAAGACCATTGTTGCTATCACAGAAGTTCTTATATCAAATCATAGCTCAACTGAGAAATCAAAAATGATTATTCAGTAAGTTTACAAATATGATTGTATGTAAAACAAGAACTATAAGCCTTTGGGAAACAAAGTAAAGAATAAAAAATCAGTAAGTAAAATTACCTAGTAAAGATTATTATAGAGTGTTATTTCCTTATCTGAAAGATAAAAGTCATACAATTAAAAGGCAGATCAGAGAAGACTACATCATGTAGGTAGATGGATATTGTCCTTTTATATTTTAACAGACTAGGACATTTACTATTCATTAAGTTAAGAAGGGGGGCCTAAAATTTTAATATTTAAAAGGTAAATCTGAGTGCTTATTGTATGTCATACATTATCACCCCTGGAATGTTGAAAAACAGATTTTTGTCTGTTTTATTTTATATTACTAGAATATACGTTTTCCTATACCATCAGCACCTAGAATTATGTAGTGTGTGCTACATAATCTAAGTTGGTAAATATTTGCTAAAGAAATGTCTATCTTCGTGACAACACTATGACATTTATAAATCTTTTTTACCGCAGAAGAAACTGAAAAAGACAAAGCTTAAATAATTTTTGAAGATTATAGTGTAACTAATTGCAAAGTTGGAATTTGGATTTTGCTTTCTCTTACCTCAATATATTTTTTCTCTTTATAGCAAGAGGTCGTCTGATCAACTGAGTGTATAAAAGGACTGATAACAAAAATAAGCATCATATCATTTATGAAACAATTACTCTGTGCTGTGTAATACATGTTAAATGCTTTCCATAGATTATTTCATTTAACCTTTATGATAACCGTATGAGATAGAGTTTCTTAGGTAAAAGTTTCTTATCTAAAACTAGATAGCCTGGTTTCCAATCCTGACTTTTCTACTTAGTAGCCATGTGATCCCCAAGTCAATTGTTTAAATTTTTCATTTCTTTAGTTCCCTCATGGTAATGCTATGAAAGATTACATTTGCTGAAATAGGTAGACCACATGATATAGTATCTGGCATATAGTAATAAATTTTCGTTTGTGTATGAGAACATTGAGGTGAAGATAAATTAATATTCCTTAAAGTTTTGAGATGTAGCTAATAAAGAGCCAATGAATAGCATACATTCCTCTGTCTGAATTCTGAGACAATGGAGAAGTAACGTCAAGAAGTATATAGTGATTTGGCATCTTTCACCAAATTTAAGACCCAATGAGTGTTAAGATTCATGAAATTTTTAGAGAAGTTCAAAGGTAGATAAACACAAAAACAGGGTAGCTAGGAGCGATGATAAGATTCAGTTAACTTTAGAGGTATTAAAATCCCAAAGTAATGTGTAGTTTAGAATCAGTGAAATATGTCAAGTAGTAAATTCGATTTTTACTTTTATTACTGGCAAAGCTAATTTTAAAGAAACAAAATATATCTGTGAGCGAGAGAACTTAGTGAAACTCAATCCTATAATTAGACACAACATTTTAAATTCAGGCAATTGCAGACATTACTGGGTTATCACAGGCTGTTCTTTTAGGAATGCAATTCCTTTGCATGGCAAAGATTAGCTAACTAAGACATGTGAGAGACAGGTCATTTCCCTAGATGAAGGAGAAAGGCAGAAGCTAGGCTGTGGATCCTCGATTTCTCCTTCTACTTACTAATTGAATTACTCTTATAGAAGAGGCCAGGAGTGTGCGTTATGCCAGCAAGTACTGTTTCCTTCCAATGAAGGAATATAAGGGACAAGTAGAAGTGTGCCCTATCAAATGGCAGAGCCGGGTATCAAGCACGGGTTTGTCTGACTCCAAAACCCATTTCTTCATCCATTGTGCTCCTTCACCCATTGTGCTAAGCATATGTAAAAGACAGAAAGAATAGTGTATATTCAATAACACATTTAAAACTTAATCTCAGAATGAACTGTGACTTATGAAAAATGCTAATGATTCAGTCACACAAGTTTAAATTTGGAGCAGAGAACTACAATTGGATGAACCAACTCTGAAAAGAAAATATTGAAATTTATACAAAGACACCAAATAAATAAAGTTCTAATTTATTAAGAAGGATTTATGCTTAAATAAAGCTCATGTTTTTATATCCAAATACATTATAGCTAAATTTAAGGAAATATTTGTAATATTTAGTCAGACAGTTTTCAAGATTAATATTCAAGTATTCCTAGATAAGTGTGATTTTTAGAAATGAATAAAAGATCAATGTTGACTTTTCTAGAAAGTGGCAAAAAATGAAAATTGGTGAAATGGATAATATTTGTTGACAATATGGTAAAATATTATTAAACTGATAACATATGAACTGTTAAGAAGAGATCACTTGTAGCCATCATGGGTTTCATTCAAATAAACTATTCAAAATCTCTGTGAGCTCTGTATCAAATCACTGTACCTTACCCTAATCATTCTCATTACTGTCAGCACTATTATCTTCATCTACTTGGTGGTACATTTCCTTCCTTCATTGAGAACTTTGTTGATTCCCACGCACCAATGTACAGTGGGACTATGGCAGTTGTGAAAACGCACCATTTAGATTTTCTAATGGGGGAAGTTGAGTTGACCGACAGCCCCAGATATCAACTCTTTCAGTCCATCCTTGACTTTATATTAAAGCTACGCTTTCTCCTGGATACTCCTAAGCAAAAACTGAGCTATACCTATGGGAGGTGAGGCTCATCTGGGAAGCTTTGTCTCAAAGACTTCCCATTGTTCCAGCCATCTCTTTCTTAGACCAATGTGAGACTCTTCTGACCTAATCCTCTTTCCTTTCCCCTCTCTTGCTAGATGTGTCAGACCAGCACTGTGGTCTGAAGTTCTTTTTACCTACCCCTGCTTCTTTCCCCTTCCCCTTTCCCTTCATAGTTACTTCTTCCAATAAAGTTCTTAAGTGTCTAACATAGTGTGTTTGATAGCCTGGGGGGTTACTTATCCATGATAGAGTTTTTCTGCTTGCCCTGTTGTGTGGTCGCCATTCTCCATGAGAAAATGCCTTGCATAGCTGCTGAACCAATGAAAAGGAAAAAATATGTGAAGCATTTCTCATTCAAAACCAAAGTTTTGAGCCAATCACAACCAATCTGCCACCTGAAACAGAGCCTCATAAATGACTGTAGCAATATGAGAGAGAAAAACACTTATTGCTTAAGCCACTAAATTTTAGGGTGATTTATTATGCATCATTATCTGACAAATTCACCATCCAACTACCTAGTCAAAGAGATCTCAAATAAATATAAGCATTTACTTTTGTTCAATTTTATCAATTTAGTCTCCTGGCCAAACATTGAATGCTGCTATCATCTGAGGTGTACCATTTCTAACTTCTTAAATTCCCATATATTAATTTTTATCACATGTTCTTATGTTCCAACTTTTAATTTCCTCAAAATGCTTGATATTTGACCTCATTGAGACTTCCTCCCTTCATTTTTAATCTTAGTCTGTTTTCCAATCTGACTTCAAAGCTTTACTTTTTTTAACCCTTAATCCCAGTGTGCATTATTTCAATCGCTGTCAGCACACTGACCATCCCAAACCGCCTTACTTTTCATCACGTCTGCTCTAAAAGCTCTCAAACTTGGATCAATCCAACTATCAGTATTCTTTCCTTCTATATATTTTCAATTTGCATGACATTGTAAAAATCATACATAAATTTCAATGTTGGGTATATTATAAACTTGCTATGTCCAACATCAAGTAGTTATCAAGTATTGTCAGTCACTTATAGACAAAAATTGAGCTCTTAGAATTCTACACCACTACTGTTATACATAAAAGCACTTAGTACTCAGTATCACGACAATTTGAAATGTTGGTAGTTACTATTATTCTTTGCCACTCAAAAGTGTTTGATAATTGACTCCCAGTTACCTTTGGAAAAGCTTTGCCAAGTTACTATCAAGCAGAAAGAATCCAACTTAACTCTAGGCCAGGGATTCTAAATATTGGCACTATTGATATTTTAGGTCAGATCACCCTTTGAGGAGAATGAAGGAGCTGGAAATTGTCCTATACATGTTTAGGAAATGTTTATCTGTATCCTTGGTTTCTTCTCATTAGATGCCAGTAGCAACATTCTCCTCCCAAGGTGAGAAAATAAAAAATGTCTCCAGAGAGTGCCACCTCTCTTCTGAACATAATGGCAAAATCACCCTCAGTTGAGAACCACTATTCTAGGCTGTAACCATTGCTATATAAACCTTTGTTAAGGTTTAGTAAAATTATATAATCAGTGTTATAGTGTAGATGCTTATGCCCCACCAAAATTTGTATGTTGAAACCCAAACCCAAGTGCAATAGTATTAAGAGTTGGGGCCTTTAGGGGATGAAGTCTTCATGAATGGGACTAGTACCCTTATAAAAGAGGCTCTAGGGAGCTCATTCACCCTTTCTGCCGTGTAAGGACACATAGAAGGAATTATCTATGAGGAACAGGCCCTCAGCATTCCCTGAATCTTCTGGCACTTTGATCTTGGGTTTTCCAGCCTCCAGAACTGTCAGCAATAAATTCCTATTGTTGATGAATTACCCAGTCTAAATATTACATTATAGCAGCCCAAGCTGACTTAGAAAGTGGGCTACCAAATCTTTGCTTGCGTAAGTCTGTGGAAATTCTTGAGATATTTACCTTAATTTGAGAACGAGAGAGTATGACAACAAAATGTGATTTATGGTGTTCTTAATATTAACGGGTGAATAAAAAAAACAACAGTATATTCTTTCCTGGGCCTATGTCTCTGGGCATATGCCCATGGGCATTAGAGAGAAACTTATTATCTTTAAAGAGATGGCAGTGGGGCCGGGCGCGGTGGCTCAAGCCTGTAATCCCAGCACTTTGGGAGGCCGAGACGGGCGGATCACGAGGTCAGGAGATCAAGACCATCCTGGCTAACATGGTGAAACCCCGTCTCTACTAAAAAATACAAAAAACTAGCCGGGCGAGGTGGCGAGCGCCTGTAGTCCCAGCTACTCGGGAGGCTGAGGCAGGAGAATGGCGTAAACCCGGGAGGCGGAGCTTGCAGTGAGCTGAGATCCGGCCACTGCACTCCAGCCCAGGTGACAGAGCGAGACTCTGTCTCAAAAAAGAAAGAGATGGCAGTGTCCATCTCTCTTGCCTTAGCATTTCTCTACCAAAGGTTAGTAGAACTCAAGAAATAAAAAGATGACACAAATTATCCTTTGCTTTATCATATGTCACTTTGAGAGTTCTTCTGGTGCATCAGCAGTGGTACTTAGTAGTAGCAGAAGAGCTTTCTTGGAGATATGATGGTGCCCACCAAGAAAGGTGATATTCCTGCTACAGTAGCAGTAGTAGGCAAAAGTCATAGTACTACTTAGAAGAGTGGAGATATGTGGACGGAAGTGAGAATAGGGAAGAGAGAAGGGAACCAAAGAGAAAGCAATTTGATTATTATGGAGTCGTATTTATCAGATTAATCTTGTCAAAGCTCACTACATACTTAGATTTTTTTTAATGAGGAAATTTTAAGGCATTTAGGGCTTACAGGGCCAGGACTCTAATGAGAAGGAGACTTTATTAAGGTCAGCCATACTTTTGTACTTGCTTATCCCCTCAGGATATTTACTGATTCACAATATAAAGCACAGAGGCCTAGCAGAAATTAGTGGCACAGAGTTTTCAGTAATCTCAGTGGTCTGGGGAGAAAAACACTGAAATTTGAGACTATTAAGGTATCTAGGATTTGAAACACCAAGATCTCAGAAGAAACACACACACTCACACACACACACACACACACACACACACACACACACAAGTATTTGCCTACATTCTGTATGCAGTTTATTTATAAAACATTTGCTGGCTTTTCAAATAAGCACAGATAGGGCAAAATGGATAAAAGCTAAGTGGAAAAACTCAATAAACTGAAGGGTTTAGAGAGAAAAATTTGGAGTTCAGGACCTTCCAAGGTGTCATGGCCCTGGGAAACCCTTCTAGTTAATAAAGTAGAGAGGCTATGACTAGGAAAAAGAACACATTTGAGGTAGATTAACCTCAATTGTGTCAATATGCACTGTTTTTATGTAATCTGATGTCCAGAAGTAACAAATTGTTTGTGGAAAAAAGAGTAACATTCATAGCCTTATAATTATTTTATATAGAATTATTAACATTCACTAAAACATGAAGAGGACCAAAACAAAACATGAGAAAAAAATAGACATTTAATACAGGCAAATCAGATTACGGCCTTTACAATAACTGTGATTAATACTTTTAACCCTTTTCCCATTTAGAAACAAAAGTGCAACTCACTGCCACTGCTCTTAATTTTACATTAACACTGTCTTTGAGGCTGAAGCAAATCTGACTCATTTTCATTGTGAAAACAAAATATAAAAACTGTTCTTGGAGTTATTTCTAAACAGAAATAATATCAGAATCATCAGAATTGTCTATTTTGGAAAAATTGGATTCATCAAATGAATTTTTGCCCAACAACTGTTTGAGAACGATGTTAACATCATGCATAGGAATGCTGCATTTTCTAGGATTTGACATTTTCAGTGATCATTTCCATTTTGCAAATGGAAATATGAACACTAAAAACAGAATGCTCATAAACAGAATGATGTCTTTTGTTTCCAAAGTTTATATACTGGAATGATGCAAAAATATTAATACAAGTGAGATATTTTGTGGCAAAGTTGTCTTAGCATAAATACTGCAGCTGCAAGTGCTTCCAGTGAGTATTCTTGAGACAAATGGGAAAAGGGTTAAAAATACACAGTAAAAGAAGAATTTCACCAGCATCTTGAACCTAAGATGTGAGTGGTTATATGGGTGCAGTCCAGAAATGGTGACCATCACATCTATGGACAATTATTGGCAAAAACTCAGTCACATACCCACATCTAAGGGAAATATAGTCAAGTCTGGTTTCCAGGAACAGAGGAAAACATGCATTTTGGTAAATAGCCAGCCACTTTCACCATACCTAGCAATTATAATGCTGTTGGAGATTGCAGATATGATTATCTGGTGTCATTTAAATATATCTGTTACTATGACCTTTGTGCAGAGAGGCATAATACCTTGAACTCTTTTGGACTTGCCATTAGTCTTTCATACAAACCAAAACACTTTGCAAAGAAGAGGTCAAATGCAAGACAGATTTCAGAGATTTGATACAACCAATGATTTATTTCAGAAAGCACCAATGTAATTGTAGCAATTGGAAGATTATTTTAGAATTGGTAAGAACTGTAGACATGGGGTTCAGGTTTTGTAAACGTGTCTGCCTGTAGAACTAGATAATGACACATGCACTATTATAAGCATGGCTGGTGCTGCCACGTGGTCAGTTTAACCTCTAGTTCTCAGCTGGATTCACTTTAAAGTTGGAGACTGCCCCTTGCTTTCTATAATGACTCTTTGCTTGTTCCTCCTGTTTCCATTTCAGCAGTTAACAATTTTTGTCCTGCTTCTTATAACTTCATACATGGATCATTTCAACAGACTCCTCTACCTGTTGTCCCTCAATTCAGTGTTACGCCAGTCCATCCATGATAGTGCTTACAAAATTAATCTTCCTGAAACACTGATTCATCCTCTCTCTTTTCTTTTCCAGAATAATGTGATTCCTGGTTTCTTGCTGAATCAAATGTAAGCCTATCCACTTTTTTCCTCTTAAATCTTGCTTTCATCAGCCTATTTTCATGAACCCTTAAGACATGTAGTTTTATGGCTTACACGCTTTCAACGTGTTCACTTCCATGTCTGTGCCTTTCACTCTTTCCTTCTTCTTCTTCTTCTTCTTTTTTCTTTTTTCTTTTGTTTTGAGACAGTCTCGCTCTGTCACCTGGGCTGGAGTGCAGTGGCATGATCTCGGCTCACTGCAAACTCCACCTCCTGGAATCACACCATTCTTCTGCCTCAGCCTCCCAAGTAGCTGGGACTACAGGTGCCCACCACCACGACCAGCTAATTTTTTTTGTATTTTTAGTAGAGATGGGGTACCACTGTGGTAGCTAGGATGATCTTGATCTCCTGACCTTGTGATCTGCCCACCTCGGCCTCCAAAAGTTCTGGGATTACAGGCGTGAGCCACCATGCCTGGCCCCACTCTTTCACTCTTTCCTTCTTTCTACAGGGCTCCCCACTTCTTCAACCATGTCTCACTCTTTTTTTCAAAAAGTAATCAAATATTTATCTTGTTAAAGTCTTGTCTTTACTTACTTCCCATTTGACATCTTCTAATAGATATTAACTCTAAATTTACACTTAAATCTCACTAGTGATTTCATCATTGCAAATTGAACTTCACTGTTTTACATGGGGAAGGAAGACATGCATGTATGCCTCTAATTCCTGTAAAAAATAACATGTGTTGGAGTTCTACTGTGTGCCTTCAGAGTTCATAATACAGTGCACTATGTGCAGAAACATTTGGCCTATGTTAATGTATTATATATAGATGAATATTTTAGTTTCTTTTTATTTAACCTTTTTGAAAAAGTATATGAACTATGAGGCCATATATAATGTGGTAAGAGGGTGTGTATTATATGTATGTGTGAAAACTAGAGTCAAGAAAATGTTTGCCAAAAAATATGTATCATTGAAGTCCTATAGGCTTTATAAGAGTAGACCACAAATTTGGTTGTGGGCTTTCTAGCAGTCAATAAGTAGAGGAAATTCTATACCGTAGCAAACTAACTGTTCAAGAATTGCATATCTAAGTGGTATTTCGTATACTTATAGTGTAATAGCCATATTCATAAACATATAACTATTCTTAGACCAGTGTTCTTATGCTGTTTCTAGTTTTCAAATTCTGAACCATGAAAAGGAGCTCACTGAGGTAAAAAAGTTTAAAAGAATTGGAACATGTATTGGAACAGAATGCCTGAATCTTCTGGACATTTATTTTGGAAGTAAACTGACCAATTTCATGTAATCAGAGTGAATAGTGTAATCTTTCAATATTTACTTGGCTCTAAGGAAGAAATGTCCAATGAACAATTATCTTTGCAATTTTAACGGTATGAGCTATTTGTTCAAAAAGGGGAACCTTATTTTTAATCTATTGCTTAATACTCATTTGATTTTTATGACCTTTCTTATAGAGTATGAAACAGGCCCATTATTCTTTGCTAGACACAGCAGAAACTGGTTATTTACGTATTATATGCATTGTTTCTTTTTACTTACCAACAGAATCCTGATTGTGTTCAGAGAGCTAGTATATCAGCTACAGATATTTGTTTCCCAGGCTCCCTTGCAATGGGATAAATACATGTCATACTTCTGTCCATAAAGGGTAAAATGAGGATTTCTGGGTAAGCCCTCACTTTAATGGTACAGGTATTTCTCCTGAGGCTGTTCTTTTTTTCTTTATGCCTGGAATGTGGCTATGCTTTCTGAAGGACAAGCAATAACTTTATAGCCTTGGGGTCCCAGGCATGAAGATGAAGGCATACATCTGCATATTGGAAGGTAAAGACAGAAAGGCCATGGTTCCTATGGCAATTGTTGAACCGTCACATGAAACTTGGACTGCCTACTCCTGGACTTCAGTTGGTTTAAGGTTTATGTTTGAGTGGCAAAAGTATCTTGGTTATATGTGTTAGAACAGTTGAAAGTGAGCTAAGTTTCAAAACTGCTCAACTGTGGAAACTGAACAACCTGCTCCTGAATGACTACTGGGTACATAATGAAATGAAGGCAGAAATAAAGATGTTCTTTGAAACCAATGAGAACAAAGACACAACATACCACAATCTCTGGGACACATTTAAAGCAGTGTGTAGAGGGAAATTTATAGCACTACATATCCACAAGAGAAAGCAGGAAAGATCTAAAATGGACACCCTAACATCACAATTAAAACAACTAGAGAAGCAAAAGCAAACACATTCAAAAGCTAGCAGAATACAAGAAATAAGTAAGAACAGAGCACAACTGAAGGAGATAGAGACGCAAAAACCCTCCAAAAAAATCAATGAATCTAGGAGCTGGTTTTTTAAAAAGATCAACAAATTTGATAGACCACTAGCAAGACTAATAAGGAAGAAAAGAGAGAAGAATCAGATAGATGCAATAAAATATAATAAAGGGGATATCACCACTGATCCCACAGAAATACAAACTACTATCAGAGAATACTACAAGCACCTTTACACAAATAAACTAGAATATAGAGACAAAATGGATAAATTTCTGGACTCATACAACCTCCCAAGATTAAACCAGGAAGAAGTTGAATCCCTGAATAGACCAATAACAGGTTCTGAAATTGAGGCAATAATCAATAGCCTACCAACAAAAACAAGTCCAGGACAAGACGGATTTACAGCCAAATTCTACCAGAGGTACAAAGAGGAGTTGGTACCATTCCTTCAGAAACTATTCCAATCAATAGAAAAAGAGGGAATCCTCCCTAACTCATTTTATGAGGCCAACATCATCCTGATACCAAAGCCTGACAGAGACACAACAAAAAAACAGAATTTTAGACCCATATCCCTGATGAACATTGATGCAAAAATCCTCAATCAACAACTGGCAAACTGAATCCAGCTGCACATCAAAAAGCTTATCCACCATGATCAAGTGGGCTTCATCCCTGGGATGCAAGGCTGGTTCAACATACACAAATCAATAAACGTAATCCATCATGTAAATAGAACAAAAGACAAAAACTGTATGATTGTCTCAATAGATGCAGAAAAGGCCTTCGACAAAATTCAAAAGCCCTTCATGCTGAAAACTCTCAATAAACTAGGTATTGATGGGACATATCTCAAAATAATAAGAGCTATTTATGACAAACCCACAGTCAATATCATACTGAATGGGCAAAAACTGGAAGCATTCCCTTTAAAAACTGGCACAAGACAGGGATGCCCTCTCTCACCACTCCTATTCAACATAGTGTTGGAAGTTCTGGCTAGGGCAATCAGGCAAGAGAAGAAATAAAGGCTATTCAATTAGGAAAAGCAGAAGTCAAATTGTCCCTGTTTGCAGATGACATGATTGTATATTTAGAAAACCCCATCATCTCAGCCCAAAATCTCCTTAAGCTGATAAGCAACTTCAGCAAAGTCTCAGGATACAAAATCAATGTGCAAAAATCACAAGCATTCCTATACAACAATAACACACAAACAGAAACCCAAATCATGACTGAACTCCCATTCACAATTGCTTCAAGACCATAAAATACCTAGGAATACAACTTACAAGGGATGTGAAGGACCTCTTCAAGGAGAACTACAAACCATTGCTCAACGAACTAAGAGAGGACACACAGAAAATGGAAGAACATTCCATACTCATGGATAGGAAGAATCAATATCGTGAAAATGGCCATACTGCTCAAGGTAATTTATAGATTCAATGCCATCGCCATCAAGCTACCAGTGACTTTCTTCACAGAATTGGAAAAAACTACTTTAAAGTTCATATGGAGCCAAAAAAGAGCCCGCATTGCCAAGACAATCCTAAGCCAAAAGAACAAAGCTGGAGACATCACACTACCTGACTTCAAACTATACTACAAGGCTACAGTAACCAAAACA
>NW_012112030.1:12991782-13000011 GCF_000951035.1 Colobus angolensis palliatus
AAAGCTGAAACTGGATCCCTTCCTTACACCTTATACAAAAATTAATTCAAGATGGATTAAAGACCTAAATATTAGACCTAAAATCATAAAAACCCTAGAAGAAAACCTAGTCAATACCATTCAGGACATAGGCATGGGCAAGGATTTCATGACTAAAACACCAAAAGCAATGGCAACAAAAGCCAAAATTGACAAGTGGTATCTAATTAAACTAAAGAGCTTCTGCACAGCAAAAGAAACTACCATCAGAGTGAACAGGCAACCTAGAGAATGGGAGAAAATTTTTACAATCTACCCATATGACAAAAGGCTAATATCCAGTATATACAAAGAACTTAAACAAATTTGCAAGAAAAAATCAAACAACCCCATCAAAAAGTAGGCGAAGGATATGAACAGATACTTCTAAAAAGAAGACATTTATGTAGCCAACAGACACATGAAAAAATGCTCATCATTACTGGCCATCAGAGAAATGCAAATCAAAACCACAATGAGATAACATCTCACACCAGTTAGAATGGCAGTTATTAAAAAGTCAGGAAACAACTGGTGCTGGAGAGGATGTGGAGAAATAGGAACACTTTTACACTGTTGGTGGGACTGTAAACTAGTTCAACCATTTTGGAAGACAGTGGTGATTCCTCAAGGATCTAGAACTAGAAATACCATTTGATCCAGCGGTCCCATTATTGGGTATATATCTAAAGGATTATAAATCATGTGGCTGTAAAGACACATGCACACACATGTTTATTGTGGCATTATTCACAGTAACAAAGACTTGGAACCAACCTAAATGTCCATCAATGATAGTCTAGATTAAGAAAATGGCACATACACACCATGGAATACTATGCAGCCATAAAGAAGGATGAGTTCATGTCCTTTGCAGGGACATGGATGAAGCTAGAAACCATCATTCTGAGCAACCTATTGCAAGGACAGAAAACCAAACACTGCATGTTCTCACTGATAGGTGAGAATTGAACAATGAGAATACTTGGACACAGGGTAGGGAACATCATACACCAGGGCCTGTTATGTGTTGGGGGTACGGAGGAGGGATAGCATTAGGAGATATACCTAATGTAAATGATGGGTTAACGGGTGCAACACACCAACATGGCACATGTATACATATGTAACAAACCTGCATGTTGTGCACATGTACCCTAGAACTTAAAGTATAATAAAATAAATAAATAAAAATTAAAAAATAAAATGAAAGTTAGCTGAGTTTGTGTAGAAGAAGCCAGACTCAGTAGAATGGGTCTGGGGTCTTAACTTAAATATGTCAGGCATTTGACATTTAGGCCAGTGGTCTAATATGTGGTGCCTATTGTATAGTCAATTTATATTTCCTTTGAGGTGACACTGGTATTCAAGGAAGCTGCACATGGAAGATAAGGCATAAAAAGTTTGCGTCATGATCAGGAGTGGGGTATCAATGTTTCTAACTGATTAGAATTCCAGCCAGAAATTTAATATATGTTCATTAGAAGTTTCTATTACATGAGAGAATTGGTAAAGCTAGGGAACGTTCAAAGACATACCCCAGTCCCAACCTCCACAAGGTGAGATTCAAAGCAGAAATTCCTATGGGAGAAATGAAACACTAAACAGTAATATGAAGCAAACACCCTCAATAGTAGCAGTTTATACAGAGAATACTGAGAGATAAAACTAGTCAGATTTTATTTTAATTTTTAAATAAGTTTTTAAATTAATGATAGAACCCCTAAATTCCTTAAGAATTAGATGTGAGATGTGAGAGAAAGGAAAACTCAGACATGCTCCTTGAATCATGCTTTAGGTTGAGCCACTGGGAGGATAGAGATACCATCAAGTGAGCTGAAGAGACTTGGAGAACAGCTTTGGACGGAAGATCAGGACAACGCAAATAATATAATCAAACATACAAAGCCCATTTGGACATCCAATTTAAATTGTTTATCAGATATCAACATAGAGATCTCAAGTAGATAGTTGGATATATGAGTGTCACATTTTGGAGACAATTCTAGGCAGGAGTAGAAATATGAGCATAACCAGCAAATAGTTCATATTTAAGGTCAGGAGACTAACAAGACACAGCTAACAAATGATGGAGCTGGGATTAGGACTTCCTTAAGTCTAAGCAAAGGTGTGAAGGCAGAGTCTAGAGTGAGTGAATATGAAAAAGCAAGGCTAATATATAATGGTAAAGCCATTTAACCTTCTTGGCTGTAAGGCTAGTCAAGGAAGGTTTATGTAGCTAAAATTGTAATGAGAAGTTCACAGCCATTAGGAAAGTAGAGTAATTTCTTACATGAAATTTCATTTTTACTAGATCAGGGAAATATTTGGAGTTAAGCATGAAGTGGCACCAGGTGAAGATAGTAGGTTAGAAAATAGTACTTCAGTGGACTCCAAGCACAAAGAAGGCCGGATGTGTAAGTATTAATACAAACCTAGTGACTATCAGAACTCTGGAGAACAATAGCATCGATGAGGAAACAGCTTAAGAAAATGCTGTTATCATAATTTATTATATTTAAATATATAGTAATCATACCTATTATTATATACCTGTCATTTGGAGAGCTTTGAATATTTAATTATGTAATTTGTATTTCTGTAGGATTTTGCACAAAAGTGCTGTGTTGACTTGTGTGTGTTATTATTTTTCAGTGTGAGCTTATAATCTCTGGAACTTCATTTCTGAGAATTTTTTTTTTTTTTTTTTTTTTTGAGATGGAGTCTCGCCCTTTCACGCCTAGACTGGAGTGCAATGGTGTGATCTCGGTTCACGGCAACTTCTGCCTCCCAGATTCAAGCGATTCGCCTGCCTCAGCCTCCCATGTAGCTGGGATCACAGGGGCACGCCACCATGCCCAGCTAGTTTTTTGTATCTTTTAGTAGAGACGGGGTTTCACCATGTTGGTCAGGCTGGTCTCAAACTCCTGACCTCGTGATCTGCCCGCCTCAGCCTCCCAAAGTGCTAGGATTACAGGTGTTAGCCACCGTGCCTGGTCATTTCTGAGAATTTTTGACATCTGAGTGAAAGTTAAGTTTTTCCCATGAAGGTTTACATTTACTTCTTCTAGATCCTGGGAACACAACTGATCCTAAAACATGACCAATAAATATGAAGCTTAAGGGACTTTTGGAACCACAAATGAAAGTGTGAATTGGTGTGATAGTGTGCGGTAATGCATTCTCAAGGGAGATTCTTCTTTTCCACCATCTAGCTCAAAATTCAGGACAAGAAAGGTTCTTTGTTTCACCCTTTTGTGGGGAAAAATTTGCCCTTCCATTCTTCACTGTGCTGTTTGTAGCTCTAGTGTTCTAGGACTGTTTGGTACTAAAGGAAGTCTTCACACTTTCCTTTGCAAGCTCCACATCACTGGATTTTGACCTTTGACCTCACGGCAAAATTGGATTTGGTACTGATTTATTTCTCTGAGTTCTTGTTTTCCATTCAACTTCATTTTATTCTTATATTTTTACAAACTCAATGGTGCTTTTAAATATTATTGTGTTCCAAAAATGTATGCATTATGTGTAGCTGTATTATCAATGACTGTGGGTCAGAAGCCCTTAGACTTCATGTCAGGTCCTTTAATTGTTTTCTAAAGAATATATTGCTAGAGTTGTTCTTAAATAAAAGTAAGCTTTTGCAGCACAGACTTCAAACTAGAAATTCTGGCTTATGTAGTAGACACTAACTTAGTATCAGAGAATGCGAAATTGTTTGCTTCTGGCTTATCTTTTATGTGCTGTGTTCAAAGTAACTACAGTCTTGTCTGCACTTCACTGTGTGTTGCAATCTTGAAGTTAAGAGGACAGCACTCTATCACTCATCCACATCTGAGCAAAGTACTATGGTTTTAATAAGGGCAATTTCATCATTAAATATAAAATTGGCATGAAATGGCAGAGCAGTCTTTGTTAACTTGTTTCTGTGATCAAAACAGACATGCACTCCGGGACTGTCCATCTGGCACCTTCAGTGACAAATTAAAACTTGATTTTTTATTATCGCAATGCTTACCATTAACAATTATTTTTATACAAAAAGAATGTAATTTTATTTCAAGTTTAGAGTCTTCTTCCTCAACTTCTGAGTGAATGTTTTTCTATCACATTCATTTCTCATATATCTGCATATGAAAAAATATTATCTCTATATATATATATCTTGTGTTTTGTGTGTCTTTTTACAGACTAGTATTTGTCTTAGACTGTTTGGACTGCCATGACAAAATGCCGTAGACTGGGTAGCTTATAAACAACAGTAGTTTATTTCGCACAGTTCCTGGAGAATGAGAAGTGCAAGATTAAGGTGATGGCAGATTCAGTGTCCAATGAGGGCTCATTTTCTGCTTCATAGATGACACCTTCTCACTGTGTCCTTATACGGTGGAAGAAGGCAAGACAGCTCTCTGGGGCTGCTTTTATAAGGGCACTAATTTCATTTATGAGGGCTTCATCCTCATGACCTAATCACCTTCGAACTTGCCCCACTTAGTACCATTACATTGGTGATTCAACATACGAATTTGGGGAGACAAACATTCAGACAATATTAATATTCAAATGCCCTCAGACATTCAAAATTACCAAATGTTAGGGAAAAATATTATATTGTTTTATTCCAGGTTATTTCTGTCCTCCTAGATCATTCGAATGATTGGTAATAAAGCTGGTTGGTCAGTGTAGACAGCAATTACCCCATTTATTTCCTCCAAAGCTGATATAAACTGCCACTGAACCATACTGTTTTTAGCCTCTTATGCCTATGCTTATGTTTGCAGATAGAATTCCTCTTTCAGAAACCTGAATAATTCTTTTGGTTACTATTTCCTGTTTATAGAGAATGTTTTTTTTCTATGCAATGCTGATTATTAAAGTTTTATTTGTTTTCTTTTCTTTTTTGCCATGGCTGCAGTCCATGCCTGCATAGACAATATTAAATATTGAACAATCATTTTAAAATATATAAATGGTAATATAATGTATTGACCAACGTCAAGCTAAGCCAAGAGCAGTTTTTTCTTTGCATTGAGCTCAGGGATTTAACATTTGGATTATGATGAAGCCTTTGACTTGACTCTTCGGTCACAGAGCAAATTCATCTTCTATTTGAGGGCGTTTAAACTGGAGTTCAACCTACTCTGTTGCTGGCAACACCAGGTGATAGATATAATATTTCTCATGTTAATTGAGAAAAATGAGCTTTTTCTTTAACCATATGTTAACATCCAGTGAGTTAACAGCATTTAAACCTTGGAAAGTCAGAGAGTTAGTTTAGTGTGGACCTGAATAGAACCAGATATTTGGAATACTCGTTCATATGCACACTTTGTCTTGCCACTTCGATGCACATATTCAAGTTTTAAAAGGGAACTTTATTTTTTTAACCAGTCTAGCTCTTAGTTAGTTGATTGAGTTCGAGCAAAACCAAGCATGGACATGTCTAGTTTGAACCCTGGGTGATCCACAACCATTTAATGTGCAGAGGGTCTCAGACGTAGAAGAGTTCAAAAGTATTGCCCAGATAGAGAGAAAGGATAACAAAATTTTCCATAACTTTGTTCTCCCCTCCTTAGTAACAGCCAGTTTTCTCAAACATGAAAATTGTTTGCAAGAAGCGACTTTATTGCTTTTCCTTACAATTAGGGAAAAGAAGGCAATGGTGTTCAAATGATGCCTGACAGCCTGGGTAACAAGCACCAACCATCTGTGCTATAGCAGCACTGTTTGTATTTTTAATGTTTACACATACAGCAAAGATAATTAAAAATAACTATAATTAAAAATGATTACAACAAATTACTTTTCCCTCAACGGTAATATGTGCCTGTAACTTATAAGTTACTTACTAAAGTAACCTTTATGGAGTCTAACAAGAAAACATTACAATTCCTGCCTTGTTTCTGAAAGTTTATAGATTTGGGGGAGGGGAGTTTTTTCTAACTATGAAATCATTTCGCTTTTTTGTACTTCACAAGCATTTGAAAGTATGGGAATTATCTCTGTATTAATAATATGGGATTTTTTTTTCTCAGAAGGAAAGATTAAATGTAATTTCTTTTTCCAAAAATAGTAAAATGACTGAGGGGTTAAATTTTTTTTTTTTTTTTTAAAAAGCTAACTCGGCTCCTTGAACAGGCTTTCATTAAAATTATTGAATTTGTTCATAATGTCATATGAACTATGGGCAGACGATTCATTTCGGAACAATAGTTTTCTCTATCCCATCATGATCCTTGGAGTCTTCAGATACCCTCAAAAACCTTCTCTATAGAAGATGCTGGTTAGTAACAAGATCTGAATAGCTGGCTCCAGGCAAAGAGTAGAGAAGTTGACATGACCTTTGTGGAAGGGCTTGAGATTTAGTCAGAAGGTATAGTGTGGAGGTTCAGGGCATGGCCCTGGGAACCAGATTGTCTAGGTTCCAATTCTGTTCTGGTAACTTCAGGAAGGGGCACACTGAATGAAGCTGGGAGACAAATTGCATCTTCATAGAATGTTTAGGAACATTTTAAACTGAGTGTCTAATTAGGAAACTAAGGGGCCTGGAGATCTTATAAATGAAGAGACTTAAACCTCTTCGCGTTTTAGAAAATATTATGCCTTGTGATGATTATCCTAGCTCAGGTCACCTCTCCTCATGTAGATCACCTCTGTTTCCTTGAGTATTTCTTGGGGTTTTAAGAGAGAATTTCTTACATGCTCAAGTATAAGTCTTCTTTGCAGTGTTCACACTGTGGTGTCTGACAATGGCCAGCGCATCTCTGCCAGGCCCTCAGGGAACTTTTTCTTTCTCTGCTGTTGTTCCGCAGTTCCCACCAGGCACAATTTGCTATTGGAAACAGATCTGACCCTTCAGGGTACCAAAGTTGTGTTGCAGTTATGCCTGCACTCCAGCACAGTCAAATGACTCTTTGATTTGTTTGTTTTCCTTGTAATTCTTTCTCTCCTAGAACCCAGGCATGAATGAAGGAAGTGAGGACAGATACAGGTGATAGCAACTCTATTTTTCTCAGTATTCTGATTCTTTACAACTTTGTTACATGCTGTTCAAATTCATCAAGGCAGTTCCTTCTTCCCTAAGGATATATTCTCTTCTGAAAGACTTCCCTGCTCTTCAGCTTCCCTTGCAAATAGGCTTCTGTCAGACTACCCGACTGATGGACAATCTTGACCGTGTGTCTGAACCCCAGTAGAAGTCATCCTTATTTGCTGTTTCAGAACTTCCTTATTCCCCATAAATCAGTTTCCTTTAGACTAGACACATAAGTCCATTCAAGGTGCCCAGACATGCTATTTAAATATACTACCAGCTGAAATAAATTTTAAAACATATTTAGGTTACTAATACTGTCTTTATACTTCTTTGAATAATGTAAACTTGGCTATTTCATAAAAGGATTTCAGTTCAAGCAAAGTAAGGCAATCAATTATGTTCTTTCTTTCTTCTTTTTACCTTGTACTGAGCAGTTTTCTCCTTGTTTTCTTTCTACTTTCTACATTCACTTTTGCTCTCAAGCATGGCTATGTTAATGGAAAAATACATTAGGAAATTAGTCCAGATGTTTTTCCTCAGAATTATGTGAGTCGTAATAGTACTTGCAACCTCACTTCTAACAAATTTTAGTGCCTCATTAAAAAATTAAGATGTGCAAATAAGTTACATATTATTGTAGTTTATTATAATGTATATAATTTATATAAATTATAGAGTAAATGTGTTTTCATCAGATGACTTTCATATGTTAGTGCTGAACACCCTCTTAATTCACTTGGGTTTAATGTGAACCCAGATGCTTTTGCATTTGATGTCACTGGTGAAATAAGAGGAATCAGGAAAGACAAAGGAAAATTGTGGATTAATATTTATTAGAGTGTGGTGCTATGCAGCTAACTAGTCAACAGTTTGAGCTCTTCTACTTTCTCCAACAGACTAAGTTGGGGAGGGGTGGTAGAAGGAGCCTGTTATGACCCGTTCAAAGGGTAGTGATTTTCATTGTAATGGAAAATATGTTGAAACAAAGACATGAATGACCACAGGCATATGGATAAATTATAGATGCTTATTTCGTTTTATGAGAAAATAAAAATGTTTTATTAAGAATGTAAACATACGGCGGAGCAAGATGGCCGAATAGGAACAGCTGCAGTCTCCAACTCCCAGCGCGAAGGACACAGAAGACCGGTGATTTCTGCATTTTGAACTGAGGT
>NW_012112030.1:13005726-13047390 GCF_000951035.1 Colobus angolensis palliatus
ATATAAATGATGAATTGATGGGTGCCGACGAGTTGATGGGTGCAGCACACCAACATGGCACAAGTATACATATGTAACAAACCTGCACGTTATGCACAGGTACCCTAGAACTTAAAGTACAATAATAAAATAAAAAAAAAAAAGAATGTAAACATACATCCTAATTTAACCATGTTAATTAAGTGTTTATTAAAATGCTAATAGAGTCACGTGCTACGTAATCATGTTTTGGTCAAGAGTTGGCCACACATATGGCTGTGGTTCTGTAAGGTTATAGTATCATATTTTTATTCTACCTTTCTATGTCTAGATATGTAGATATACAAGTAAATATCATTGTGTTATAATTGCCTACAGTATTCAATATAGTAACATGCTGTACACATTTGTAGCCTCAGAGCAATAAGCTTTACCACAAAGCCTAGGGATGTAGCAAGCTATAAAATCTAGGCGTGTGTAAGTGCACTCTAGGATGTTCACACAACAACAAAATTGCCTGATGACATATTTCTCAGAACATATCCTGTTGTTATGTGTGCTTATAATTCAGTAAGATCAAATGATGTATCTAGCTTCAACATATTAAATTATGTAGTCTTTACATTACTGGAGAGGGATTGTGAGGTTCAATGTATTATAGAACCAACAAGTAAACAAAATTAAAGGAGCACAACTGTCATGTTGTATCATGGACACAAAAGCATACCAAATGTTTATCTAATGAAATTTCTCTCCATAAAGTCTGAGGCAAACCCAGTTGAGGCAAAGTTCTAAAGCAAGAAGAGGTAAATTTTGCTGTGTTGTTTCTAAGGGTACTTCACTGAGGACAAATTTGAACGACAACTGACAAATTGAGGCAGAAGAAAGTCAATATTAGTACCCAAAGAGCCAGAACCATGTGTTAGACCCAAGAGGACTGTATTTTGATGCAGCGTGAGTTAAATGAACACAAAGGAGCAATCACTGAAGTGTGCAAAGTCATTAACAAGGGTGAGATTCCTGAAACTCTTTCATTGTTGCTGGTTTTTTACCTGAAGGTGCAGAAACTTGCTTCAGGGATCAACATAAGGTTGGAGAGCTCCAGATGATTAGATACTATTCTCAGGATAAAATAGTTTGACAATACACATTTAGTGAAGATCTATTCAACAGATTGTTTATTAAGCACCACGTGTATATCAAGCACTATAGATGGCATTGGGGATACAGCAGTGAATAAGATATGGTCCTCTCTCACACATTAAAGTGAGAATTTGTAATGCACCTGTTAAGTGGGAGTGAGTAGACAGTACTGTGGGAACACAAAGAGTATAACCTCACTTGGTCTAAGATAGTCAGAAGAGATTTGCAGATGAATAATGCCAAGACAGAACCCTTTTAATTGCATAAAAATTACTAGATAATGAGACAAGTTAGCCTGTGTAGAGGCCCACAGCCTAGCATGCCTGGAAGATGAATCACAGGTAGCTGAGCAAGTGTGAAAAGACATAGATGCTAGGATCATGGGTCTCTTCTTCATCTATTGGAGTTGGAGGGGGTGGGATATTAAGTAATTCTGTTGAGTTCATAAGACACAGGAAGCTCCTTCTATTAGCTTCAATTATTTGCTCTGCTAAACGACACTGCACGTAGTTCAGGCAGGTCTCTTTCAGGCCACTAGACGTTATGAACCCATGAACTTGTAGGAACTTTGTCTGTGAGTGTCCTATCAGGGAATTCATGTCTTGAGATTTACTCTTACAGAACTTCGCTACTTTTAGTTGAAAGTGCAAATTTTAATTTAGCAAAAAGTGTTACACATGATAACCAACTTATCCACACATATTTTAAAATTTTACTCCCAGAAAGTGATTGCAAATCTATGATTGATCATTATAACACGATGTTGACTCAGGATTGACAATAATAGAAAATCAAAAAACAAATAAAAAACCTGCCAAATTTTTTTCCTTGACCAGATTTCAGTGGAATGTGTTAACAAACCATGTTAAAAAAACAATAATAAACAAAATTTCTGTTTAAAGTAATTTGGGTTTAGTGAGGAAAAATGACAATTTGGTAAAATGTGAAATCTAGATTAATGAATAAATTAAAAACCAAAGAATATAAAGAATGACAGGGAGGGGAGTAAGATTTGAGATTGGAAGGAAGTAATCCAGCTTTTCTTTTTTTTTAACGTTTTAAAACATTTTTCTCTTATATTTCTTAGAAATTGTAAAAATCTTTTTCACATAGAAAATCCATACATGTTAATGAAAGCAGTGAATGTTGTTTTTGTTTTAAAAAGCCAATGTAGTCGTTGTGGGATTTGATGCCACCTTTCATGTGACTGGGGAAAGTGAACTGCACAGAAACACGGTAATTGTCTCTAAGTAGCAGAAACTGCAACTTAACAGAGATGATAGGTTTTCTCAATTTATGTCCTGTGACAAGGGATCTTTGGAATAAAATGCATATCAGAATAAATGTTAATATTTGTCTATCTTTCCAATTGTGGCTTTGCTTTGAAGAGCATTTTAATTCAACCTGGTAAAGAACTTACCACAATATTGATAAGAAGGGAAAGAAAGATTCCCCGATATCCAGGCCATAGGAATAAGTTCTCATTAAGTATCTATTCTTAGGTGAAGCTTAAAGATACCTTTGCTCAGGAACCTTTTAAATTTCCTTTTGATAATTTATTTAAATATTTATTCTGGACACAGCAGATGAAGATGTAAGGAAAAGGGTGATAGAAGAAACTGGAATTTCAAAACTAGCAGATCGTGACATATATATGCGTATATATATACACACACATATATTTTTTCAAACACAGATTTAATTTTAGGTTTATTACAAATATATCTATTTATAAAGTAATGATTTTTTTTAAACAAACTATAGTAGAATTATAGAATTAGACAAAGCTATGCTTCAAAGTATTCCTCTGGGAATGCATGCATTTATTCTAAATATGCTGCAATTTTTCAAGCCATATTTATAATTCCTCTTTTGAGATTATTTTAACAGTTACTATTTTACCAGCCACACACAAAAAAATTCGTCTCTTTACGTTGTAAGTAAATCGCACATTTTAGATATCAACTGCTGTATTATCTAGTCTTATCACTCTGTCTTCCAGTCCAATACTGATTATGAAAGATGTCTCATTGTTACTAAGAAAAAAGTAAAAACACAGTCAAAAAACTAAAATTTATCCCCAGTGAGGATATCCTTAACAAGTGAATAACTGCATGAAATATTAAGATAAAAAATATATATTTGCAATTCAGAATATACTGGGGTATATACTGGGTAAGGCATTTTTATTCATTTACTTTATGTTTGTTTAGATATAGACTCTTCCTGTATTTCTTAGGCTGGAATGCTGTGTCTATTACAAACACAGTCATCCTGCATTCTGTCTGAAATTCTGGGCCTCAAGGGATTTTCTCATCTTGGCCTCCTGAGTAGCTGGGGCTACAGATGTGCACCATTCTGCCTGAGTTTGGAAGATCATTTTAACAGTTTCAAACTCATCAATCTCAGCATCAGAAGAGTAAGTCTGCATCCTCTAGGTTTAGCCATCTAAGATGGGACTAGATTCATTTACAAGAATAAGTGCTTCTATGCTTGCTCAACAAACATCACCTAGCTTTATAGGCACACTGTGTAAATAGGAAACAGTGCTGTACATATAAAAATGAGTATAATGAGCATGTCCTTTTACCAAAAGGAAGCAATTATACTCAGTAGTAAGTAATTATTTTAGTGAAAACTACATTTGCTTTTCAATTTTATTCCATACTAGAGTTTGAGCTGAAAGAGACCTTGGAGACCAGTTAGTCCAACCTACTTACTATTTCATAGGAGAAGAAAATGTGGCACAGAGAAACTGGAAGCTAGGTGACTTATTTGAGGTTACATAGTTAGTTGTAAGTCTTGAGCTAGAATCAGTTACTTGACCATTGATATGAGATTCTTCCCATTACTTCCTAGTGTGTCCCTGGTAGGATTTATTTCATATGAAACTTACATAATCCAAGGCAATTTTTAAATGTTAAATTATAGAATATGTTAATGTGTCTTTTGTGGACTTTAAAAAGTAAAGCAGTGCTGTTAACTGTGTTTCACATGCCAAGAACACTATACTTTTTAAAAGTCACATGTGGGTGATTCAGAAATGTGGTTCGCTTAAGAAAAAGTCTAGTTTCTTTTTCGCCAGTAGAACTGTTTGTTTTATTATTTTACTCAGACTGATTTATGAAATCATACTGTTCATTTCCATTTTAATTTACTTTTTTTACCCTGACAGTACCTAATGAGTGCTTTTGATTTATTGTTTCCTAGCCAATATTTTATTGTTTCTTTGAAGATTTCTACAAAATATTTTAGAAAATGTTTTTTCTTTTTTTTTCTTTCTTTCTTTTTTTTTTTTTTTTAAGATGGTGTCTTGCTCTGTCGCCAGGCTGGAGTGCAATGGCACCATCTCAGCTCACTGCAACTCTCGTCTCCCGGGTTCAAGTGATCCTCCTGCCTCAGCCTCCCGAGTACCAGGGACAACAGATGCAGCAGCTCAGGCCTGTAATTCCAGTACTTTGGGAAGCTAAGATGGGCGGATCACCTGAGGTCAGGAGTTCGAGACTAGCCTGGCCAACATGGCGAAACCCCACCTCTACTAAAAATAGAAAAACTTTTTTCTTTGCATTTTCTAGTTTATCATCTTTTACAAAGATGTATTTAAACACTCAAAATCATGAGTAGTATTTTCGGCCATTCAAGTGGCTATAGTAAAATACTTGACATTGGGCAATTTAGAAACAGCATACCTTTATTTCTTGTAGTGCTGGAGGCTGGAAAGTCCAAGATCGAGGTGCCAGACAATTTGGTGTTTGGTGAGGCCTTGATCTCTCTTTCCTAGAAGGCACCTCCCTGATGGTTTCTCACACTGCAGGAGGGGCAAATGACCTCCTTCAGGCCTTTTTTGTGAGGGTGCCTATCCCATTCATGAAAGATCTATCCACATGATTTAATTGTCTCCAAAAAGCCTTATCTCTTAATACTATCATATTGGGGATTATGTTTCAACAAATGAATTTTGAGGGGAACAGACACATTCAGCCCACAGGAGGTAGGTACAAATTTTTAATATGATCTTTGTCCAAAACATGTTATCAGAAGACTTCCTTTCGGCAATATTAAATTTTTATTCGTTTTAATTTTAATTAGTTAATAGAGTCAGTGTGGTCCTTTTTTTCTTTCCTTTTCATCACAATCTTTTAATTTAAATTTCCAAAGCTCAAAGTCTTGCAAGGATATCATGGAAAAACTTTCCATGTTGGGTGTATCTTTCTATCAAACTGGCCTTGAGGTATGGTGAGGGGAAGATTAATGGGAACACAGAAAGTCTCTAATTAAGACAAAGCCACAGTCTTTAAAATATATATTCACACCCGTGGAAGAAAGGCATAATTCAAAAATTATTTTTATCCAGAAATAATAAAAAACTTAGGACACTGTACTTTAATATTCTCAAAAAAGATGCAAAAACACATGGTCTCTGCTAAGGCAGAATAGAGAATCGTAAGTTTGAGATAAAGACAAGGCAGTTAACCCTGCACTGTACTGAAACACATTACACTGAGCAGTAGTTAAATATAGGATGACCAACGCAGGATCCAAATAAAATCTATGCTGAAGGCAGAAGGAATGTACTTGACCTTTCAGAAATGAATAAGAATCCGTAAGATGAAAGTGGTTGTGTAATTGTGTGAGGAGAGTGTTCCAGACAGAAAAAACAGCTTGGGCAAAGACATTTTTTAAAAAAGAGGGAGTAGCCTGTTCCAAAACTAAAAAGCTATTGTGCATAAGATGTAGAATTCTGGGCAAGAGTGGCTGGACATGGGGAGAGAGGAGTAAGCAGAACCAGTTCTTGAAGTGTCCAGGAAGCATTTTCAAAGTTTTTACTTCATCCTGAGGGCAGTGTGGAGCTGTTGAAGACATTTCTTCATCACGGGGTTGGCACAACAAGAGTTGTATATTAGAAAATCACTCTGGCTGCAATACGGAAAAGAGACTGTGCCTGGAGGCATGGGATCAGCTAAGAAGCACTTGTTTTAATTTATAGAAGAGAGGATGGTGTTTTGGACAAGGTTAATGCTGATGGCGTTGGAGCAAAGTGATTGGATTCAAGAGATATTAAAGAGATAAACTGAATAAAATTTGGTGATTAAATATGAGAGAGGAGGGAGAATAATCGATTAAGGGTAGCACCTAGGTTTTTAACTTAGATAACAGGATAAATAGCAGTGCCATTTACTGAAAGTGGAAATGTCAAAGGAAGCACAATCTTTTGGAAAACGTAGTGACATTGGTCTTTTATGTTGTATTTGAAGTAAAGATGCTTCTCGACTTATGATAGGGTTATGTCCTGATAAACCCATCGTAAATTGGAAATATTGTAAGTTGAAATGCAAGTAATATATGTAAGCTACTGAATATTACAGCTTAGTCTAAACTGCCTTAAGTGTTCTGAGAACCCACCTGAGCCTATAGTTGAGCAACATCTTTTGACAACAAAGTGCACTGTAGGGTCTCTGTTGTTTACCCTCGTGATCATGTGGCTGACTGGGAGCTGCTGTTCCCTACCTCTGCCTCGCCTCTCGAGACAGTCATACTGCATAACACTAGCTTAGAAAAAAATAAAAATTTGTACTACAAGTTCTGAATGCATATCACTTTCTCGCCATCATAAAGTTGAAAAACTGTCATTGGGACAATCACAAGTTGGGGACTGTCTGTATGTGCATGACAGGTATATGAATGATTGACAAGTGAAAATATCAAATAGCAGTTCCATCTATGGATCTGAAGTTCAGAAGAAATATCTGGGAGAGATATATAGGTTCTTTAGTTTTAGTTTTTTCTTATTCAGCATTTATTTTAGAATCAGGGAGTACATGTGCAAGTTTGTTACAAAAGGATGTTGCATGATGCTGAGGTTTGAGACATTATTGAACCCGTTACCCAGGTAGTGAACATAGTACCCAATAGGTAGTTTTTCAGTCCTTGCCCTTCTCCCTCTCTCTCCTCTCTGGTGGTTCCCATTCTCTTTTGTTCCCAGCTTTATTTACATGTTTCCCCATTGTTTACCTCCCATTTATAAGTGAGACTATGCATCATTTGTTTTTCTGTTTTTGCATTAGTTCACTTAGTATAATGGTCTTCAGCTGTATCCATGTTGCTGCAAAGGATATGATTTCATTCTTTTTTATGGCTGTGTAGTATTCCATGGTGTATATGCATCACATTTTCTTTATTCACTCCACCACTGATGGGTACGTGAGTTGATTCCATGTTTTTGCTATTGTGAATAGCACTGTGACGAACATATGGGTGCATGTATCCCATTCTTTAGGTAGAATGATTCATTTTCCTTTTGGTATTTATCAGGTATCGGGATTGCTGCCTCAAATGGTAGCTCAACTCTTAGTTCTTTGAGAAATCTCCAAACTGCTCTCCCCAGTGGCTGAATTAATTTGCATTCCCACCAATAGCGTACAAGTGTGTCCTTTTCTCTGTAGACTCACCAACCACTGTTGCTTTTTGACTTTTTAGTAACAGTAATTCTGACAGGTATGAGATGGTATCTCATTATGATTTTGATTTGCATTTCTCTGATGATTAGTAATGGTGAGCCTTTCTTCATATGTTTGTTGGCCACTTGTATGTCTCTTTTGTGAATTGTCTGTTCTTGTATTTATCCACTTTTTAATGGGGTGGTTTATTTGCCACTTGTTGAATTGTTTAAGTTTCTTATAGTTAAATTTCTTGTAGTTAAGTTTCTTAAGATTAAGTTTCTTATAGATTCTGTGTCTTAGTCCTTTGTTGAGTGTGTTGCTTGAAAATTTTTTCTCCCATTCTGTAGGTTGTCTGCTTACTCTCTTAATTAATTAGGTCACGCTTATCAATTTCTGTCTGTGTTGTCATTGCTTTTCAGGGCTTAGCCATAAATGCTTTACTAAGACTGGTATCAAGAAGAGTATTTCTTAGTATTCTTCAAGAATTTTCATAGTTTGAGGTCTTAAATTTACGTATGTAATCCATCTTGAGTTATCTTTTTTTTTTTTTTCTTTTTGAGACAGAGTCTCACTCTGTCGCCCAGGCAGGAGTGCAGTGGTGCAATCTCGGTTCACTGCAAGCTCTGCCTCCCAGGTTCACACCATTCTCCTGCCTCCGCTTCCCAAGTAGCTGGGACTACAGGTGCCTGCCACCACGCCCGGCTAATTTTTGTTTTTATATTTTTAGTAGAGATAGGATTTCACTATGTTAGCCAGGATGGTCTCAATCTCCCGACCTCGTGATCCACCTGCCTTGGTCTCCCAAAGTGCTGGGATTACAGGCGTGAGCCACCGCACCCGGTCAAGTTAATTTTTTTATATGGTGATTGTTACGGGTCATTTCATTCTTCTACTTATGGTAGTCAGTTATTCCAGCATCATTTATTAGTGAATAGGGAATCTTTTCCTCATTGCTTATTTTGAAATGTAGGTTTTGAAATTTTGGGGGGGTGCATACATATATTTTGTGAATACAATGGAATATATTATTTGACCATAAAAAGGAATAAAGCATTGATATATGCAAAAATGTAGACAAACCTCCAAAGTACTATGCTAAGTATTATGCTTGCAAAACTAAAAGGAAAACTTAACTGTAGTGTTCCACAAGCCAAAGGAAGAGTGTTTTTCAAGAGGAAGGGAAATGAATGAACACATCGTGGTATATACATACCATAATATGGAATACGTGGTATATACATGCCATACACATCAAACAGTTTCTCATTTCCACCTTCTCCTCCAAGGCCCTATCAACCACCACTCTGCATTCTGTCTCTATGGACTTATTTATTCTAGATTTTTTATATAAAAGGAATCATACAATATGTGGCCTTTTGTATCTAGCTTCTTTCACTTGGCATAATGTTTTAGAGGTTCACCCACATTGTAGCTTGTGTTAGTAATCATTCTTTATTATAATGGATTATATATTATATATTATTATAGTGGATATCATAATGTTCCTTCGTATGTATATACATACCATAAATGGAACATTATATTCTTGGAATATTATTCCATTGTATGTATGTATGTACATATGAAGGAACATTATTCCACTATAATAATAAGCATGTGGTATATACATACAATGAAATATTATTCCACTATAATGAGGAATGATTACTAACAAAAGCTACAATGTGGATGAACCTCCAAAACATTATGCCAAGTGAAAGAAGCTAGACACAAAAGGCCACATAATGTATAATTCCTTTTATATAAAAAGTCTAGAAGAAATAAGTCCATAGAGACAAAAGGCAGAGTGGTGGTTGACAGGGCCTTGGAGGAGGAGGTGGAAATGAGAAAGTGTTTGATGTGTAATGGATTTTACTTTGGAATGATGGAAATGTTTTGAAACTAGACATAGGTTGTTGTTGCACAACACTGTAAGTGTACCAAGTGCCACCGAATTGTTCTTTTAAAATTCATTATGAATTTCATGTCAATACATTATTTTTAAAATGAAGGGGTATAAATGACAAAAACAAAAGCCATTGTGAGATCAAGGAAGATATGGACTGAAAAGTTTCCATTTGCTTTAAAGAGAAGAGATCTGTTGGTGGTGTAGTAGGAAGAGGCCAGATTGCAGTGGGTTGAAGAATGAGTAGGCTGTTGAGAAGTGGAGATATTAAGCATTGAATCTGAATAAATTTGGCTGTAAAGAGAAAGAAGAAAGGTAAATTTCTAGCTGAAGATTGATGTGCCATCCAGAGTTTTTTTAATTGTTTTTAAGATGAGGTGACTCTACCCTTTTTAACTGTTCACAGGAGTTATGTGATGGAAAGTGGCAGGCTGGAGTTATGCAGCTCACTTTCTAGCCAGAAGGAGGGATACCGAACGGACGCACATTGGTAAGTTAGGTGATGGTAAGGTGTGACGTTTCTCATCCACGTTCTTGTATTTTAAAAATAGGATATAATGGGAGAAGTTGTTTGCTAAAAATGAGGGAAGGGAGTCTAAGGTAGAGGATGCAAAGGGGCTTAAGAGAAATTAGGAGTGAAAATTGACTTGAAAAACAGGGTACATTGAGCCCCTCAGGGACTGGAAATCAGCATTTATAGTGGCACTATGTATCTTCCGGATTGCAAGCTTTCTCCTGAAGCTCTCATCTTCTTCAATATAGGTGCATCAAATGTGGCTAATCCAACTGACGCTTTGTAAGGACTTCTTTGTCTCCCATCTCAGTACTAACCAAGCCTGATCACGCTTAGCTTTCAAGGTCAGATGAGATCAGGGACATTCAGAGTGGTGACATGGTTTGGCGTTGTGTCCCCACCCAAATCCCATTTCGAATTATAACACCCACATGTCAAGGGAGAGACCTAGTGAAAGGTGATTGGATCAGGGGGATGATTCCCCCATGCTGTTCTCGTGATAGTGAGTGAGTTCTCATGAGATCTCATGGTTTTATAAGGGCCTTTTCCCTGTTTACTCCCTCTGTCTTTCCTTCTGCCTTGTGAAGAAGATGATGCCTGCTTCCCCTTCCATCGTGATTGTAAGTTTCCTGAGGCCTCCCCAGCCATGCGGAACTGTGAGTTAATTAAACCTCCTGTGTTTATAAATTACCTAGTTGCAGGTGATATTCTTTAAAGCAGTGTGAAAACGGACTAATACAGGTGGTATGGCCCTAGACAAATTCCACCCTCGTAAGGGACAGTAGACAATGTGAGTAGCTGGAGGAAACTCACCTATCCTTCTTGTTACACAATCTTCGCTTAACTTTTGATGATGCAGGATTGATCAGCAATTACAGGTTGTTTTTCAGTTTACAGTTTTGTTTGCATTATCTCATTGATTGCCAATATCGCAAAATGGTTTTATTGTGAATATTTTCCTTTGATAGGTGAGGAAATACAGACTCAGAGGGGTTGAAACATGTTAGAGTCTGCATAGGCTTTCTGACTCTGGAGATGTGTTTTGGAACATCTGCGTGAGACATTAAGAAGTATAGTTGATTAAATGACTATATGTGGAACTTACCAGAATATAAGCTGGAGAGACGAAAACAACTCCTCACCTCTGCAGAAGGCTGCATCTATTGCACACAAATAAGAAAATAGAGGTTTCCCTGAAATCACAAAAATAACAAGGTTAGATGCAATACATAAAATATATATTTTATTTTAAAAGAAATCAATCCTTGGTTCACAGCTCAAAATAGCTTTTTTTTTTTCCTGGTGCAGCAGAGGATGTTCTAGTATTATATCAAGCAACAGTTAGTGAGCAAAAGTAACTGAATGCAATATATTTACTGACAATAGTGCCAGGGCTTTGTAAGCCACAGTATTGATTTACTTCTTTCAAAACCAAAGTGACAGCAAAAGGGGGTGAAAAATCACATGATTCAGGGAAGATATCTGAGGATTTAACAGTGGCAAACACAAATCCATTAGTTTTAAAATGGGTCAAGAGACAAACCAGAAAAACTGTAGACTAGCAAATCAGTGAATTCAACCTTTATTGTAGAGAAAATACAAGATACTGTGTGAGGGAAAATGTGGGAGGAAAGAAGTCAGGAAAGGGGTTGGAAAAATAACAGCTTTGTGAATCTACACCCAAGTGAGTATGTAGAGATTTTATTCTTACCTGCAGTAACAAATTATATTTTTTGTTGTTGTTTTATACCCTGCAGACATGTATAATTTATGTATCAGGTTTTTTAGAGTATTTATACAACTGTTTCAATAATTTACTTATCATTGGCGATTCAAGTAAATAAAACAGGATCTTGGTTAGTCATCTCTTTGCTGGAGTAGCCCAGTGTGGCTCAGCTAATGCACCCACCTAAACCTAGAGGAGGTAAAGCTGTATTTGCCTTGTTCCTGTTGTTTTCTGGAGTCTCTTCTCTCAGATTTGAATTAATGGGATGGTAAGCCCTAAGAAGCTGCAGCTTAGTATAGCTACCTTCAGAAAAGGTTGTGACAAACAATTTCATAGCATGCTTGGCCAAATTCCTATTCACTGCAACATTAGCGGGAGCGAGTACAGGATAGAAGGATTGATAGAATGGCCGAGCCAATCCTGTAGATGGAGGGATGGCAGATTTATATCACATTCAGCCCAGTCTCCACTCAGGTGCTAAATGTAGGCTACCATGTTTATTGTTGCATTGCCATAGCAATGCCCCCTCTCCTAAATCATAAATGATCAAGAAAATCTTGCAAAAATGGTATACTTTTTGTATTAGCGTGGAGCAGAAATAGCTTTTTACTTTGTTTACTAAACTGCACCTCTTTATTTACAAAAATATATCCAAAATGCTATAGTTGGTGGAGTTCTATTCCATAATTTTTTCTCTTTGTCACATTCAAATGTTACTATGTCTTTTTTTTCTCATTGGTTCTTTGACAAAAAGTAATTAGGGTTTCATTACCTTACAGCCCTTAAACACAGTATTTTTCAAAGTGTGCCAAGACCGCCTGCTTGTTAAAATGCTCCTATGCTAGTTCCATCCTAGATTTTCTAAATCAGAAGGTCTAGAAATGTGGTGCTGAAATCTGTATGCTTAACAAGATCCCTGGGTGACTTTTAAAAATGCTAAGAGTAATATCCATAAAGAAAAGTGCATCTTTCAACTCTAGACAGTTTGCTGAATTTTCACATTCTAAATACATCCGTGTAACTAGCACCTTGAACAAGAAACAGAATATGACCAGCACCTCTTGAATAACTCTCTGTTACTATCTCCACCAAGGATAGTTATGAGCCTGATTTCTAAGAGGATAGATAAGCTCCACTTGTTTTTGTTATTTATGTGAATTAAATAAAATAGAAGGCATTTGTGACTGGCTCGTTTTGCCTTTTTTGCTTGATGTTATGTTTCCCTGCAGTTGTAGACATTTTTATTGTTGAATAGTATTATTTTGTGAATATACCATGAATTATGTATTCATTCAAGTGTTGATTGACAATTGGCTAAAGTTTGGGGTTATTCTGAAGAGTGCTGCTATGAACATTCTAGTGCATGTCTTTTTGGAGTATACATGTTTGCATTTCTGTTGGGAATGTCAAGTCAAAACGTGCAGCAGATAAAGTTAAGCAGGTAAGGATGACTTTATTCAAGGCCATTGCAATAGGATAGAGAGAGGAGAGCACAGTCTAAACTCAATTCCACTAAAACAATGTCTGGATAGGAGAGTTATTGAGAGCAGGTATGGGAGGATTGTAGGTTGGTGTGTGTTTGCCAACTGGCCATACCTAATTATCTGTCTTTACCACAGGAGATAGCTGTGTAACTTGGAAGTAGGGACCACTGATGTTAGGTTTCTACCCTCCAATAGACACTGGGAGGTAGGTCTCCCAGTTGACTAAATGTGGATTACATTTCACAGGGATGGCTTCCAGGTCTTGGAGAAAGACCGTCCTAGGTGTATAAATGGCAAAAGGTTGTTTTTTTTTTTTAATTTACATTTTAAAAATCCCCTACAAAATACTAATGAAAGAAATTTAAGAGGACCCAAACAAATGCTCATGGATTGGAAGAATCAATATTGCTAAAATGGCCATACTTCCCCCCAAAATCTATAGATTCAATGCATTTCTTACCAAAATGCCAATGTCATTATTCATAGAAATAGAAAAAGCAGTTCTAAAATTTCTATGGGAGCCAAAAGGAGCCTGCATACCCAAAGCAATCCCCAAAACAACAAAGCTGTTGGCATCACCCTACCTGACTTCAAAATATATTACTAGGCTATAATAACCAAAATAGCCTGGAATTGGCATAAAAAGAGACACATAGTCCAATGGAGCAGAGCAGATAATCCAGAAACAAATCTACATATTTATAGCCAACTGATGATTTTTTTTAGAAAGATACTAAGAATATACGTTAGGTAAAGGACATACTTCAATAAATGGTGCTGGGGAAACTGGATGTCCATATGCAGAAGAATCAAACTGAACTCCTATGTCAAAGCATGTAAAAAATTCAACTTAAGATGAATTAATGACTTAAACATAAGACCTAAAATTATAAAAATACTAGACAAAAACAGGAAAAATACTTAAGGACACTAGCCTATGCAAAAATTTTATGGCTAAGACCTCAAAAGCACAGATAAAATGGAACTATATCAAACGAATAAGCTTCTGAACAGCAAAGGAAGCAATCAGCAAAGCGAAGATACAATATGTTGAATGGGAGAAAATATTTGTAAACTATTCGTCTGACAAAGACAGGGAAAGAAGTGATAATTACCAGTTTTCCAAAGTGAATGCTCTAAGGAAAGGGAGGTCAGCCCTCTAGAGTAAGGAAGAACTCTATCTAAACTTTAGTCAAACTGAGGTAAATATTAAGTTCATCTTGGTCAATTACATTCCTAAGAGTGGAATTGGTGGTTCCATAGGTTATGCAAATCTTCAGCTTTAGCACTGTCTGACATATCATTTTCCAACAGTATAATAAAGTTCTTGTTGGTCCGTATCTTGAACAAAACTTGGCATTTTGTTTTATTTTGACCCTTCTGATACGTATAAGTGGCACAATATTTCACTGTATTCACCTATTTCTATTTTACTGAGTGATTTTTAGCAGATACGGTCTTTGAATTTTGTCTAGCACTTTTCATCCTATCTGGAGATATTCTTATGAGTTTTCTCCTTGGATGTATTAATATAGTAAAATATTTTAATAAAATATCTAATACTCGACCATCCTAGCATTCTTCAATTGTTTATATTAAAAAAGTCTTGTTTGCCTGTGCAATTCTATTTGATGATATTGTATGAGGATTATTCACCAATGTTCATTGGTGATGTTATTCTGTAGACTTCTTTAGACTTAAAAAGTTCATTGGTGATATTATTCCGTAGACTAAAAAAGTGCTATCTTTATCAGACTGAAAAATTGATGTTAAAAATTATATAGCAATATCACATAATTGCATGCCACCCTTGAGGAGGAGCCAAACTAATCTTTGTATTGTTCCAATTTTGCTGCGTATACCCCTGAAGTGAACACATGTCCATTAAGTTTTAATTTCAGACAGTAAATTCTTATTATAGCTTTTCTCTTTTGTGATTCTTACCCTTTTCCTCCTCCTATTACTCCTCTTCCTCCTCCTCTTATCCTGACTTGCTGTAGGTTCTTTCCTTTCTTTTATATCTTCATTTCGTCACTCTCTATTTACCTCTGTATATGCTATGCCTTCAAAACTCTCTAGTTTATAGTGGTCATCAGATGATAAACATCAGATGGATGAAGAGCTGGATAAATAAATTTCTTTTATCATATTTAATGTATTGATTTTAGGAGGCTTATTTCTTTTGAGGTTTGTCATTTTTTCCTGTGAGCTTGGCAGAGGTCTGTGGAAGTTCAGTGCAAACTGCTGTGGGAAAATGTGTGCTTCAATAAGGGATGTGGGGTTTTCAATAATCCTCAAGTAGTGTGAAGTTAATTTCCTAGACTGTGTCTCTACTATCATGTAGGCAATATGTATTTAGACTCCATCCTCGATCATGCAATAGGCCTTGATATCCTATTTCTTATGGTGATCTTTCTTTTCTTTTTTCCTTGATATGTAGCCAGTTTTAAAAACACTTCTCCGGGACAGTAGTTAACGTTTGTTGTCTAAGTTGTTTTTTCTTTTTTTTAAATAATGCCTAGGGCAACACTTCAAGGATCTCAGCCATACTCAGATGACTGTTTAAGCTTTCAACTTTTTAGAGATGAGAGGCCACATTTTCTTTCCATAGAATGGTGTTGGATTTTATCCCTCAAGGATTATTGAAGCACTCCTGAGCCACAGTTGAATTACTTTGAGACTGGTTCATCTGGTTTTGAGTTTTCTATTTGTTACTAACACCTGAGGATCCCCTTTCTTTTTTCTTTATGCTTGACTGCATATTTAACAACTTTCTAAATTATACTTTTACAGTATTTGTCTATGTGATGAAACAGGGTATCTGTTTATCATCCTGGTCTTCAATATCACTGAAAATCAATTCCAGATGAATATCATGTTCACTTAAACGTGATAGAGAAATTTAATGGTCTAACAAAATCAATCGTATTCTATTTATAACAACAGGCATTTCTTAATGTAGAGTATTTTTATCATATTGGTATCCTGTATCAATGGAGGAGATATAGAAAGAGAATACATAAATTATTAAAATGACCAAGATGTGGCCAAGAATATATGAGAAAATCCAATAAACAACATATTGTCAGGTGCCAAAGGAAGCTAGAATTTCAGCAAGATAGTAAACAGAGTGAAATGCCACACAGTACTCAGGTTTTACAAGATCAGAAAACTGTGTATTTCATTTGAAATATTAAAATCATTGACCACTGTTGACTTTACCGATAACAGGTTTGTTGTTTTTGTGGGAGGAAAGATCATACTAATTGGGGTTAGAAAGTAAAAGGGCAGTAAATGAGCAGAGGCAATGAGTAATAATTACACTTTAGAAATACCTGGCCATTGAGGAAAGGAGAAAAATTGCAAGGTAGTTAGAATCACTGATTGGGATGAGAAGAGATTTATTTATTTTTATTATGGGAGATACTAGTAATTCCATGAACAAAGAGGCAGTAGAAAGGCAATACTGTTTATTAAGGAGAGAGATGGCATCACTGATGAAGTGAGTTACCTAAGGAGGCAGTGGAGATTGGAAATAGCCTTAAAGTTGTCCAAGAATTATCAAGCACATGAAGGCCGTGATTTCAGAGGTTACATAGCTATGGAAGAATTCATTATTTGCTTACCCCAAAGACATTCTCCCTCTACTTACTTAATATGTAAACCTTGAATTAATTAGAATGGCAATATGCCCCACTCCAGAGGGTCAGCCTAGTCATTGTTGATTTAAGTTAGCTATAGGAATATCTCTTTTTCAGGATACTTACTTTCCTAAGTTTTTTTTTTTTTTTTTTTTGTAGTTTTCATCAAGAAAGCAGAAACTTAGGTCTTCTAAGGAGCTTTTGTGTATGCTTTTGCTTTGCTGTTAAAAATAAATAACTAAAAGACCCATGATGAATCCGTGGGGCAAGATTAAAAAGACTGAAAATCAACAAAAACAGACAGAATTGGGAGATCAATGAGTTCAGGGTCTGAGGTAATTTTTTGTAAAGTCCTGAACCACATCTAAAGTCTCTGTTCGTTGTTTTCAGCCAAAAGTTATCTATAACCGAAGATAACTGATTCAAGTCATACAAAACTTTTTCTCAATATTTGCTTGCTATTTTGCACAGTATTACCCAGTTGATTTGAAAGTGTAGCATATGGTACATAGCATTTCTATTTTAATATATCATAGAACTTTGAACTTTAAAAAAATGTATCTCAAAATACCCCGGGTTTCACCATTTTATATGATTTTGGTCATGCAAGAAAAGTATAGTAAAATTAGTAATTAGTAACTCTCATTTAGGAAAGGTGTAGTAATTGTTTGGCTTCTCATTACCTAGCTTCTCATTACTTACATTGCTGAGATTAACTAAATATGTTCAATAAATCAATTGAATATAAACCATTTAGTTCATTTTATGAGACATGCTCTAAAATGCTTTACCTAATTCCTCAAGATGAATTGATTCCTCCTGCTTAAACAACTTTCGTTAGATGTTATTTTCACCCATTTCATGAAAACTCTTTATTCATGTAAATATCTTTGCTATCAGAATGTGTTATGAAACTTACTGAACCCAGTAAGTTCCAGTCAATTGGATTGAAACAGGAATAATGTACACAACTTCCAGGTCATATCACCAAGTAGGAAATTTCATGCTCTCCACTACTTCTCATTTTCCTTTCTTACAGGCTGGAATAAGGATGGGATGCTGGTGAGTTAGCTTTGACAATGCAGAATAGAAAAACACTCAAATGGATCTGGATGCTGGATGAACTCACTGGAGCACTACTGCCTATTTTCCCTGTTTCTTCTCACTTGTCTCGTCCAATGCTAAGCCATATGTATGCAAGCCTCTTCTAAACTCAGCTTTCATTGGCTGAAAGATGACAAAGTGAGGATGTAGAGCAATCTTGAAAAGCTGCGTATTTTCTCCAACAAAACTACATTAACCTGGAAGTGACTAGGTTATATTGAATCTAAAATGGTGGTGTTATTCATCCACTTCGTATCAGAAATTGAGGTCCCTGATGAAATTATAGTTAGTACAAAAATATAGTTAGATGGACAGGTTCTAGTATTTGATAGTTCAATAGGAAAATTATAGTTAACAACAATTTCTGTATATTTCAAAATAGCTAGAAGAGAAGAATTATAATGTTCCCAACAACAAAAAAGACAAATATTTGAGGTTATGAATATCCCAATTACTCGGATTTGATCATTACACAGTGTATACATGTATCAAAGTATTACATATGCCCCCACAAGATGTGTACAACTATTATATGACAATGAAAAATTTTAAAAATAAAGTTAGTATGGTGGGAAAGATTTTCTGAATATCTGATGTGGCTGTAGGCTCTAAATCAGATTAACATAAAATAGATAATTTATTGAATTCAAAGACTACTGTTCTAGCGATGTTTTGTTTGGTTTTGAGACAGGGTCTTGCTCTGTTCCCCAGGCTGGAGTGCAGTTTGGTGCAATCATAGCTCACTTAGGTCTCAAAGTCCTGGGTTCAAGTGATCTTCCTGCCACAGCCTCCTGAGAAGGTGCACACCACACCTGGCTGGTGCTGTGTTTCAAACATAGGTATAGAAGGCAAGGAGGCAAGACCTCTGCTCCAAAGGGAATGCTAGTAAGCGAGAAAATAAAGCGCAGATGGGTAATTGATATTCATTATGGAAAATATTCATGATACAAATATAAATTCTTATTATGGTTAGGAGGTTTAGAAGGTTTCGGAGGCACGCACAGGGAAAAATCAATTAAATGCAGAAGAATTAGAAAAGTCTTTTGAATCTAATTACTTCAAGTACTTGCAACAATATTGCCATTAGTTGGGAAAACGATGTTTAAATCCTAGGTGCCATCCTTTTATTAGTGATGTTCAATGGAAGAAAGTTCAGAGACCCTCCACTTTTGGAGGCCAACTTGGAGCTACCTGGAAGAAATAATTTCTATTGTGACTTTGAGATTAACCTGTATTCAATTGTGTTATCTTTGTTAGTAGCAAATAATTATGGTTTAATAAAATACATAAGTAGCATGTCAAATGTAAATTTCCTTAGAAATGAGACTAAACACATTTCTGTAAACAAGCTGCTTTAATCCTGTATTTGAAATCTAGCGGCAGCTGTGTTAAAATGGAGGCTCCTTTGAACGATAATCTTGACAGAGACCAGATTCTGGAATGTTAAAACATAGCATAGCAAAAAAAAAAAAAAAAAAAAAAAAAAAAAAAAAATTATCCTCTGCCTATCTGTGCCTGGAACTCTGATTGAGATTTTTGAGATTTTCCTGGGCACATTAGAGGATACACTGCTTCAATGTCACATGCCAAACTTAAACCAATAACAGCCATTCAAACATTACAGTCTCTTAGCTATTGTATAATGTTTATGAAGAATCTAGAGGTGATTATACCCACTTAATTTTTCCCCTGTTTATCTTAAATAGGAGATAGATGAAGGAGGAAAGGGAATCTGAATGTTGCATAAATGTAACGATAAGGGAAATAACATGCACAGATTGTGACAATCCACTTGGAAAAAAATCCAAACTAATTTTGTTCTATTTCTTCTAAGCCATCTGAGAGCCTTTCTACATTTACCCATACAGACTAAATTACACTGTGATTGAGTTTATGGAAAGATAGCAGCACATATGTAGATGAAAGCACAGACAGATATTTATGAAAAACTGGGTTTCTGTAAAAAAAAAAAAAAAAAAGGGAAAGTTGGTAGTTATTTTAGGTATATTAGTTAATGTTTAAAAATGGAAACTTTAGAGAATATGCCACTTATTCAAACATGCCACTTTTCCTCAAAAAGAGAGAAACAAGTTTGCCATTATAGGCCGTTGTTAAATGTTGGCTTTGGCTGGTACAGCCTTTTGTCTTCCCAGCTGTATGAATCACCTCTACAATATGTCCCTTTTGTTTGCATACTGGGATTCAGTGCCTGTCTGGGGGTGGGGGAAATGTGTGGAGAAAAACCTGTTACTTTGTTACCCTAGGACCAGATTGTTTCAAGTCTGTGTGTGCATATTTTATTTCAGAGTCTTTCCTTAAATCTTGGCTTTCTTTCTTTCTTTCTTGCATATTTCTGCCCATCCTAAAAGAATAAACCTAGTTTTGAACCAAAAATAAGTTGCATGATATTAATAAATCAAAATTGGTAAACCCCTTCTGTTTACTCTTAAAATTGTCAGTGAAAAATAGAAAATATACTGGCGTTTTACGTTCCACTTGCAAGCATATCTAATCCTCTCTTTATAAAATGCACTTCCATTTGTTAGTATGCAATTATATGTCTCCATTTTTATGGGCATGCAATCTGTGTCTATATTTACATTTAGACAGTTTATGTTAATTACAATTTGTACATGTATGGTATATATACATTCACTAAGATGAATGTGTTCTAGGCATTTCGGTGAGCATTATTTTTGTTAAATTCTTTTGGGGTTGGCACCGACATCACTACTTCAGATATAGAAACTGAAACTTGGAGAAGTTAAAGGGAATTTATCCTTGCAGATAGCTATGTAACATTACTGTTCATCTGCATAAAAACAACCTGGTACATAGGGAGAGGCCAGACTGGGCTTTGGTGGGAAGTGGAGCCTTATTTGAATCAAGGACGATATGAGTCAAAATCATGATCTTTAGATTAAACCAAGATGCCAACACATTTTATGTCTGAAATGTTCTTTTTTTTGCTCACCCAAAATAGAAAAGAAATGCTTTGAAACATTATTTTATAGGAGTAGCTCTGTCTCATAATAGAAATTATATTTCATTAACTTTTGGGTTTTTTTGTTTTGCCAGTTAGGAATCAAGCTTTTTACCCATTTAGATGTTAGTCTACTCGTGACATATTTTTGTTGCAAATGTTGTAATTTAAAAACTCATATGTGTTCACTATAGAAAATCTGCAAAATATCTAAATGTACAAATAGCCCTGACATTAATATATAACCACTGTGAAATTCTTGCCTTATGTACTTGCAATATTTTTGCAATGTATGTGTGTCTGTATGTATGCACACTTTTTTCTTTTAAAAATTATGCTCAGAAATAGAAACAATTTGGTTATTAACATGTGAACTTTTAAAATATTATTATTGTAAAGTAGGTTTTCTTCACGGCATAGTACTGCATTGTAGGATTATACCTCATTTTTTTCTAGCCAACTCTTTATATTGTGAAACTATATGTTAAGTTCAATTATTCCATTTTATGAATTTTTCTCTGAATATTTTGCATTCTTTCCAACACAGCAATGTTTGCAAGTGCCTGTTTGCATACTTTCAAAAGTGTTGGATGTTAATAATTATAAAGAGTTTGCAAATTAGATAAGCAAATTATAACATTTTAGTTTTAACTCGTATTTCATTACCAGTATAAATATTTTTTCATTTGATTCTTTTCATCTCTTGGTGGATACAGTCACCTACTTTCATTCACTTAGTTATGTTCATTCATTCTTTTGAAGTATGCAGACTTAGGGTTTATTTGCAGACCAGGTTCTGTGCAGTGGGGAACATACTTTGTCCCAGCCCACACAAATCTTAAAGCCTCACAAGTTTGATAAACAATGAACATAAACATAAATGCATTCTTTTAGCTGCAAATTTTTTTGAAGTACTCTTGAAGAAGTGAACAGGGTGCTGCCATGGAAAAGAAAGGCATACTTCTTAGAACAATGTCATTTCTATTTGAATGGATAAAATACGTGCGTGCACAAAATTTAATATATAAAAGCAAATTTACCCTGTTTATTTAACCCTGTGAAAGTAACTCTCCCAACTGTTTTTCAAATCTTACTTTCAAAGGCAATCAATATTTAATTATTTTCTCTATATCTTTATCGAGATAACTATGTGTGTCTGCGTGTTTCTGTGTGTGTACGCATGATTTTGTTTTGTTTTGTTTTGTTTTGGAGAGTCTCGCTCTGTCCCCCAGGCTGGAGTGCAGTGGCGCAATCTTGGCTCACTGCAAGCTCCGCCTCCCGGGTTCACGCCATTCTCCTGCCTCAGCCTCCTGAGTAGCTGGGACTACAGGCGCCCGCCACCACGCCCGCCCGGTTAATGTTTAGTACTTTTTTTTTTTTTTTTAGTACAGACGGGGTTTCACCGTGTTAGCCAGGAGGGTCTCAATCTCCTGATCTCGTGATCCGCCTGCCTCGGCCTCCCGAAGTGCTGGGATTACAGGCGTGAGCCACCGTGCCCGGCCTGTATGATTTTTTAAAATGTGAAAATACTCAGCATTCCTGATAATTTTTACTTGGAAACTATTCTCATCAGTATTTATAGAGTTGCCTCATTCTTTTTAATGGGTACATATATTCTATATATTTTTTACTGTATGGATAAAATTTAATTTAGATAATACCCAATTAAAAATATTTCCTTTTATTTGACAAATGGGTTTGAAGATTGTAGTCATATCTTAAGTTATATTCTCTGTTATGATATTTTTCTTTTTTGTTACATTGTATTTCCTTTATTTTATTTTGTTTCTGTGATAATTTATGCAGCATATATTGTTTCAGCAAATACTTGTATACATAGAGCTGATTTTATATGCTTAATGTTCTATTTTTAAAATAGTATCTTACTAGTAAAGAGTAATGAAGTTAATATATTTTTACATAATTTGTTTTACAATTCAATTTTTACTGATCACAAGTTTAAGTGTTTACATTTACATAATGGAATACATTTACACTCCTATTATTTTGTTATTCCTATATGTGATTAATTTTGATTTTAACTATAGATAAATTCCTTCTCAATTATTGTTTATCATATAATTTCTTTATAGTCAACTCTTTTTTACCACATAATTTTTCTCAGGGTTTTAGTCTTTATTTTTAATTTATTTTCAAATTGACAATTAACAATTGTATATATTTATAATATCAAACATAATGTTTTGATATATGTATACATTATGGAATGGCTAAATAGAGCTATTTAACATATGCATTACTTCCCAAACATATTCATATGTGTGTATGGTAAGAAAACTTAAAATCTACTGTCCTAGCAATTTTCAAGTATACTATGTATTAGCTGTAGGCACCATGTTGTACAATAGATTTCTTGAACTTATTTCTCCTAATTCAAATTTTGTGTTCTCTAACATCTGATCATCTGACCTCACCCCAAGACTCTGGTAATCACCATTTTATTCTCTGTTTCAATGAGTTGCACTTTTTAAGATTCCATGTATAAGAGAGATCATGTGGTACAGTCATGCGTTGCTTAACGAAGGGCATATGTTCTGAGAAATGTGTTGTTAGGATATTTCATCATTGTGCAAACACTATGGAGTGTACTTCCACAAGCTTAAATATATATATATATATATATAGCCTACTGCAGAGTAAGCTATATGGTATAGCCTATTGTTCTTAGGCTACAAGCCTGTACACATTACTCTACTAAATACTGTAGGCAACTGTAACACGATGGTCAGTTTTCATGTATCTAAACATATCTACACATAACAAAGCTACAGTAAAAATAATGTATTATAATCTTATGGGACCACCATGGTATATTTGGTTGTCACTGACTGAAACATCATTAGGTGGTGCACGACTCTGTCTTTCTGTGCCTAGCTTACTCATTTCACTTAACATGATGTCCTCCAGGTTTATCTACATTGTCACAAATGACAGCATTTCCTTCTTTTTTTTCCTCTTACGCTAAACAGTGTTCCATTGTATATATATGCCACATTTTCTTTCAAATTTGGGAATTTTTCCGCTATTATTTATTTAAAGAAACTTTCTGCCCTTTATCTTTCTCTTCTCTTACCTGAACTATCATTTGAATACTTATGCTTTTGGTGCGGTCTCATTAATCCCATCACTTTTCGTCATTCATTTTCATTTTCTTCTTTCTATCTTCTACTAACTGTATAGTTTTAAATGACCTTTTACTCCACAGATTCTTCTGCTTGATTAATTTTGCTTTTTATATTTTCTATTTGATTTTGTATTTTATGTATTATATTTTTAGTTCCAGAATTTCTTTTTTTTTTCATTTCTTTATTACATTTTTCATTTTGATCAGTTACTGTTTTCCAAATTTCATTGAATTTTCTTTCCATATTTGCTTGAAGGAGACTGAGCTTCCTTGAAAGCATTACTTCAAATTCCTTGTCAGGCAATTTGTTTATGTCAACTGCTTTGACATTAACTACTTGGAAATTACTGTGTTTTAGTAGTGTCTTTTTTCCTTCCTTCCTTCCTTCCTTCCTTCCTTCCTTCCTTCCTTTCTTTCCTTTTCTTTTCTTTCTTTTCTTTCGTCTTTTTGAGACAGGCTCTTGCTCTGTTGCCCAGGTTGGAGTACAATGAAATGATCGTGGCTCATTGTAGCCTTTACCTTCTGGGCCCAAACTATCCTCCCACCTCAGCCTCCCAAGTAGCTGGGACCACAGGCACTTGCTACCATACCTGGCTAGTTTTAAATTTTTTTGTAGAGACAGTGTCTCCCTATTTTATCCAGGCTATGTTGACTCGTTTTTTCATGTTTCGTATTGCCTTATGTTGATGCCTGTGCATTTGATGGAGGAGTCTTCTCCTCTAGGCTTTACAAGCTAGTTTTGCTGTAGAAATATGTTTTCCTGCAGGAAAATAAGAGAGTCCTTGCTCTGTGGTATGCAGCAGTTCTGGACCAGGGATGGTGAAGCTGTATAGTCTCTGTGCAGCTGTGTCAGATGAGGTCAGTGTTGCTGAGAGTTGTAGGTATCCTCAGAAGACAATACTGTGGATGTCTGCAGTGGTGAGGAGGGTTGTTAGGATCTTTGGTAACTGTGACTGCTGAGGTCCTCCCAACTGTGTTTCTCCCATCAAGAAAGTTATAGCCCCGGGGATCTCTCTTGGCATTGGATTTGACCTGTCTGCCTGTTCACAGTGGCAGTAGCTTGAGTGTCTGATAAGTGACGCTGTGACTACCCAACAGGTTTACCTTACCCACTGCCTAGACAGAGCCAATTTATCAGGACAGGGGAATTGCAATAGAGAAAGAGTAATTCATGCAGAGCTGGCTGTGTGGTTGACAGGAGTTTTATTATTACTAATATCAGCCTTCCCAAAGCTTGTAGGTTTGGGGTTTTTCAAAGGCAGCTTTGGGGAAGGGTGATGGTGTCCAGGTAACAGGTGCTTGCTGCTGATTGGTTGGAGCAGAGATGAAATCATAGGGGGTCAAAGCTGTCATCCTTTGGGCTGAATCACTTCTGGCTGGGGCCACAGGAACAGAGTTGGCAGGTCCAGGTGGAGTCATCAGGCCCAGGTGGAGCCATGGGTGTAAAATATGCAAAAAAATAAAAAAGAAAAAGAAAATACATCTCAAAAGGCCAATCTTAGGTTCGATAATAGTGATGTTATTTGCAGGAGCAATTAGGGAAGTTGCATACGGCTGACAATGGTTTATGTCTGCACCTTAACAGGGTTAGGGCTCCTCTGCTTGTTCTAGCCCAGCAACTTCTCATTAGCTCTACAAAGGTGGTTGAGTTTTGGGGAAAGGCTATTATCATTTAAACTATAAACTAAATGTCTACCAAAGCTAGCCCATTAATAATCAGAAGCAGCTTGGGGGCTAAAGCCATGAGGGCAGCTGGGCTAGATGAGATCTTCCCCATTGTCATTACCTTCTTGCTGATTATAATTTTGCAAAGGCTGTTTCAGCACCTGTGTAGCAGCAACTAATGGCATGTTACTGGTGGCACAGGCATCCCCACTATTGCATTTGTCACAGTATGTGAAGTGTGGATGCTTGTGAAGCAGCCAGGAACTGAGAGTAGGAGAACAGATATGTGCAGAGATACAATGACTCGGGTTTGGGCAAAACAACTCTATACGGTGGCTGAGTTGGTTCACAGAGTCTAGGAACATGGAGTGAGAGTTTGGCTATGAGGCTTGGAGTGCAAATTAACTTGCTATACTGATGGCTCTGGTATTTGAGATGTGAGTACGCCCAGTGCAGTCGCGGATCCGGCATCTTTTCTGAAGTAGTTCAGCAAGGGCTGCTTCTTGTAGCTGAGATGTGCAGTCACATATTTCTCTCTGGAGTTTCCCAGTGGGCATGGATGTGGATTACCTAAGTGGCAAAATACGCCAGCGCTTTCTGTGGAGCAAGACACTGGGGACCACTGTGGTTTCTGCCTTGTGGTCAACAACTAGTGGCCTCTGTTTTTCTTCTTTGTTCTTAACCATCTCCTGGCATCTCAGGTATGCTGATTTCACCAGTGATCCTTTTCATTGTGGATATTTAGTTTGTTTGTTTTTACTTTTCTGTATTGCTGTAGTTTCTTAAATGGGCCTGGTGGAAACAAATTGTCAGTGCAGCAAACAAGAATCAGCACTCCGGCAAAAGGCTTTCTCAGTAACGCAAATTTACTTTTTCTTTTTTTTTTTTTTTTTGAGATGGAGTTTCACTCTTGTCTCCCAGGCTGGAGTGCAATGGCGCGATCTCAGCTCACCACAACCTCCACCTCCCAGGTTCACGTGATTCTCCCGCCCCAGCCTCTCGAGTAGCTGGGATTACAGGCATACACCACCAGGCCAGGCTAATTTTGTATTTTTAGTAGAGACGGGGTTTCTCCATGTTAGTCAGTCTGGTCTCAACTCCTGACCTCATGTGATCTGCCCGCCTCAGCCCCCCAAAGTGCTGGGATTACAGGCGTGAGCCACCGTGCCCGGCGGCAAATTTACTTCTATAGAGGGGTGCGTCTTGCAGATGGAGCAATGGCCAGAGCACACTAGACAAGGGAGAGGAAGGGATTCTTATCCCTAATGCAGCTAATCCCTACTGCTGTGCCTTTCCCCTATTTGCTAGGGTTGGACCGCACAGTCTAAACTAATTGAGACTGACTATTTCAAAGAAGGCAGGGGTACGAGCCAGAGTGATGGGATGAGTCATTTCAGCGGGAAGGACGGTTACAGAGCAGGTGACTAAAGATGACGAAGGACAGAGCAGGTGATAGAGGCTAGCAGGGTGTTGTTTACTGAAACTAGGGACAAGGAGGCGTAAAGAACGTGGAAGTTAAACTTTAAAATGGAGAGTAAAGAACAGGGAAGCTAAATCTACTGACACATTGGTTCTTCGAAGAGGAATTCAGAACTCATTGTACTGAACGATTTTCTCCCTCCTGAGTGTTAGTGGAAGTTAACAGGCTCAAACCTTTGAAGAGGAATTTACTGTATCCTACAGGCCCTTGAGCTTTCTTGAGGATATTTTGGTTTTTGAACAGCTGTCTCTCTTTTTCTGTGGTGAAGACAAAGCCAGGTATCACCTACTCTGCTATCTTGATGATGCCGCCATTAAATCTTTTCTTATGTAAATTTAACCACAGGTTTAAATATAATCAATAACTTCTGCCAAGCTTTTATTTGTCTTTTCTCATTTTCGGCAACAAGAACTGTAACAAGACAAGAACAACAAAAGTTCTCTTGAGATTTTAATTAAGCTTACCTTGAATCTACAGATTGAGAATGCACAACTTAATGATATTGTGTCTTTCAATCCATAAACACCATAAATCTCTGCATTTATTTATATCACCCTTACTTTCTTTCAGTATTATTTTATCATTTTTAGTGTGCTAGTCTTACACATATATTTTTAAATTTATCCGTAAGCACTTTGTGCTTTTTAATTCAAATTTAGTTATATATACAATTTTGGATTTCAATTTCTGTTTGTTTTTTGCTACAATGTAGAAATGTAATGTATTTATTTATTTATTTATTTATTTATTTATTTATTTGAGACAGGGTCTCACTCTGTTACCAGGGGAGAGTGCAGTGGCACAATAACGGCTCACTGCACTCTCGACCTCCTGGACTCATTGATTCTCCCACTTCAGCCTCTCAAGTAGATGGGACTACAGGCATATGCCACCACACTCAGCTAATTTTTTGTATTTTCTATAGAGATGAGGTTTTGCCGTGTTGCCCAGGCTAGTCTTGAACTCCTGGAATCAAGCAGTCTGCCTGCCTTGGCCTCCCAACGTGCTAGGATTACAGGCATGAGCCACCATGCCTAGCTTAATTTTAAAATTGACTTATTTCCTGTGATCTTGCTAAACACAGTTATTTGTACTCATATATTTCTTTTAATCTTTTGTAACTGCCTATTTAGATAATTATGGTGTGTGCAAATATAGACAGTTGTATTTATTTTATTTTAATCTGTATGCTTTTAGCTTTTTTTTTCTTGTCTTATTTGGTAATTGGATATGATAGAAAAATTCCTTGAAAAACACACCCTATTAAACTCACTCAGAAAGAACTAGAAAACCTAAATAGTTCCATATCTATTTCAAAAATAAACATATAGTTAAACATTTTGGCTAGGACCTCCAGTACAATGTTGACTAGAAGAAGTGAGAGCCAACATCTTACCTTTCTTTCTGATATTCAGAATAATGCATTCAGTCTTTCACTGTTAAATATATTAGTGGTAGGTTTATTCCTGATGTCTTTTATCAGAATAAGGGAGTTTCCTCTTTTTCTTGTGCACTGAGAGATTTTCTTATCATGAACAAATATTGAATTTTTTCAAATATTATTTCTGCATCTACCAAGGTAAATTAAAAAATATGTTCATATGGTGAATTGTGTTGATGTATGTTTTAGATAGTATTCTCCAGAGTAACAGAACTGATAGAAGGTGTACTTAGAGAGACACATGAGAATGGATTTATTAGGGGAAATGTCTCACTCAATTATGAAGTCTGAGTAGTCCCATGATAGCCCATCTGCAAGGTGGAGGATCAGGGAACATACTAGCTTGGCTCAGTCCAAGTCTAATGCCTTTGCAACTCACAGGCTGAGTTTGAAGGCCTGAGAGTCCAGGGGGCCACTGGTGCAAGTCCTAGAGTTCACAGGTCAGAGAAGCTAGAATTCTTTCATACAAGGACAAAAGAAGGAGGGTATCGTGGTTCCAGAAAAAAGAAAAAGAACAAGAATTCACCTTTCTCTTTTTCCTCCATTCAGGATCCCAACTGGGCATCTTATACTCAGTCTACTGACTCACATTCATCTTCTCCAAGAACACCCTCACAGACACACCTGGAGAAGCTCAAGCAGTCTAATCAAAATGAAAACCACCTGGAATTCCCTTTCAGCAGAGGAGGAATGGGTTCAGTTCCTACTGAAGCATTGAGAATAAATAACCCTTTACCAGCTACCTGAGTATTCCTTAATTCAGGTAAGTTTCATCCAAAATCAACTATCACAACTTATTTTCAAATGTTGAGCTAGCTTTACATTCTTTAGATTAGGTCCTGCTTGTTCATGATGTATTGTACTTTTGTATCGAGCTAGATTTTATTTAAAATACTGTGAAGATTGTTTGAGCCCATGTTTATTAGGGATATAGTTCTAATTTTTCATTCAATATCTTTGTTTGGTTATGGTACCAAGTTAACATTGATCTCGTAAAATGAGTTGAGTAGCGTTTTCTTCTCTATATTTTGGAAAAGTTTTTGAAGGATTTATACTATTTCTTTCTTACAGATTTGTTTGAGCTTCCCAGTTAAGCCATCTAGTTTAGAGTTTTGTGTGTGTATGTTTGTTTAACACATTTTGACTATTAATTAAATGTTTTAAATACAGAACTATTTGGGTGATTGAGTTATTTTTAAGTGAATTTGGTAGATTGTGTCTCCAAGATTTTGTCTATTTTATTTAACATAAAACTTATTGGCATAAAATCTTCCATAATATGTTGTTTTATGTGTTAATGTAATAAATCTGTTGTGATGTTCCATCTTTAATTATTGACATTGGTAGTTTGTGTCTTTTCTCTTCTTCCTGACTATTCTGAAGGGAGATTTATCAACTTTTTTCATAAAGCTAATATTTGTTTTATTAATTTTTCTCCATTAGTTTTTTGAGTTTTTTCACTAATTTCTGCCCTTTTTTGTTCTTTCCTTTTGCTCATTTAAAATTTAGTTTATTCTTTTTCTAACTTTCTTAAGTTAGAAGCTTTATTGCTTTGAGACCATGCTTATTTTATTTTACTGATATAAATTCTTTTCTCAATGTTAGTTTTACTGCATATTACTTTAAATTGTTAAATTTCTTTAAACATTAGTTTCACTGCATATTACAGCTTTGAATTTTAATTTCACTAATGTTATCTAATTTATTTATTATATTTTCCTTGATCCATGAGTTATTTAGAAGAGTATAGTTTAATTTACACATTGGGACTTCACAGTAAAATTAAAAAACAAAATTCCAAGTTTCATTTATTTAGGTTCAGGTAATAAAATTGTTATTTAATTCTTTTAAATTCTGTGTGATTTGCTTCTCATCACAGAAAGAGTCCTGCTGAATGTTCATGAGCACTTGGAAAGAATGTATATTCGTCTGTTGTTGGTAGAATGTAAATGTCAACTACAAGTGGATTAAAAATACCAAATTTGTTATGCAATTTCTGATTTTATTTCTATTTTTATATGAACGATTGAGAAAAGAGTGTTGAAATCTAACTTTCTTCAGTTCAAATAGTTTTGCCATTTTGTATTTTGAAGCTATGATTAGATTCATACATTCATGTTTCTGTTGTTTTGATGAAATAGCTCTTTTATCATTGTTATGTCTTCTTTTGTCCCTGTGAATATGCCTCATCTACTTTGCCTTATAAGAATATAGCCACTAGCATTTTCATAAGATAACTAATTTCATTCTTTTCTTTTATTCCTATGTATGTGTTTCCACATAAGTATTTTTTTGTAGGTTTTTCTTTTTTTTTGTAAGCAGCAAATAGTTTTATACTGCTTTTATATTCAATCTGATTATCTCTATTGTATAATTTATATGTTTCATTCATTTGCATTTAACGTAGTTGTTAATATGTTGAAATATCTTGCTTTTGTTATATATTTCTCTCATCTTTTCTTCGTTGACTTTCATTTTTTTCTATTCTTCTGCCTATGTTTTGGAAAAATATTTTTTATGATTCTATTGCATCTCCCTATTGGTTCATTTGTCATACCTCATTTATATTTTTATGTGGTTGCTTTAGGATTTACAGTACACATCTTTAAATTATTATAGTCTTTTTTAAATATTATTATGCCACTTCCCATCTAGTATAAGAACCTTACAACCATTTTATTTAATATTTACCATATTCACTGTTTCTGTTGTTATATATTCTACTGCTTGCTATATTTGTTATAAAACCAATAATCATTGCTAGAATTTTTGCTCTGTACAATTGTCTTTTAAACAGGGAAGAAAGACTTAAATGTGTACTTTATTCATATACCTAGATTTTTAATAGTTCCGATATTCTTCACTTTGTGTAACTGTTTATTACTTCATGCCTTCTTTCTGAAAATCTTTACTGTTTCTTGTGGTGTAGATGTTCTGGTAATTAATTCTTTGAGGTCTTACTCTTGTCTTAGAACAAAGTTTTTTTCGAACATATCTTTGCTGGATACAGAATTGTAGGTTGATAGTTTTTTTTTTGGCAATATTTCAAAGATTTTACTGTTGTCTTCTGAGCTACATAGTTTCTGATGAGAAGTTTACTGTAATTCTTATATTTTCCTTTCTGTATGTATTATTATTTTTTAATTTGGACATCTTCAATGTCTTTCCTTGCCTGTAGTTTCTATCAGTTTGACTAAACTGTCCCTTGATGTGTTTTTCTTTATATATATATATATTTATATATGTGTTTATATATTTATATATGTGTGTGTATATATATTCAGATATGTGTGTATATATATTTATATGTGTATATATTTATATATGTGTATATATATTTGTGTATATTTAAGAAGCTCAGAGAAAATTATGTAAATTTAAGAAGCTCAGAGAAAATTATATTTATGTAAGTAATTATACAAAATTATATATATATATAATTTTCTCTGAGCTTCTTAAATTTATGGTTTGCTGTATTTCAGTAACTATGGAAAATTCTCAACTAATGTAGCTTTACCTTTATTTTTGCTTGTTCTTTCTCTACTGCTAAGCCTCCAGTTATATGAATGTTAGACCATTTGATAATTCTTTAGCTTTTGAATTTTCTTAATTTTGTTTCTTGCTATTATCTTGTATCTTTAAATTTTGGTTTGTGTAGTTTTAGTGGGTCTTCAAGTTCACCATTACTTTCTTACTGGGTTCATTCTGATGATTAGCCTAAATAAGACATTTGCATCTCTGATATTCTGTTTTTATATTTAAAATTTTTAGTATTTTCATTTTATACTATATTATAGTTTTCATATTTTCTGCTGAAATTCTTTATATGTTTGCATGTTGTCCACTTATTCCATTAGATAGTTTCAGTTATTTAAATTAAGTTTCTGTGTGGTAGTCTCAGCTTCTGAGCCTTCTCTGAGTTTAATCCATTGACTGCTTTATCTCTTCACAACAGATTTGGTTTCTTTCACCTGGCTTTCTGTGGGTCTTGTAACTTTTTACTAATGCTAAATGTTGCATTAAAAGAGGAAGTAAATATAATTTATACCCAAATAATTTCATAATTTACAATCCAAATTTTTCTCAGCTTGTTATTATGGGGAGTTCAGTCAATGCAGCCATCAGCTAAATTAGATTTTTGTGTTTTTTAACTTTTAGTGCACTAGAGACAAAAAACTACTCGTATGGTGGGCTAATGTTATCTTCTGTATAGTATGAGACCTGAAATACCCACATTTTTTCTTAGGGTTCCTCTTCCACCATCAGATTTTACCAGATGATTCAAATGTATACCCTAGAATAGAACATTCTTCAACCTTACCTCCTCCCTCACAGAGAGCCTGTTCTGGCCTGCTATTTGGTTTGAGATTTATCATTGAGAAAGCTGAAGGAATTTTCTTGATTTTTTGCTTCATCCTCTTAGGCAGGTCTTCTTTATCTGTTTTGTGGATGCAGCCTTGTCAGTTTTTCTGCCTCGTCTCCATAAAAACCTGATTTTTTAAAAAATCATGCTCTTAGGGTAAAGATCTTTTAAAATAGCAAATCTCTCTTGTCTAACCCCCCAAATGGAAGTCATCTACAATGTATCAGTGCAGGATCCTTGGCTTGAGTGGTTTTCTGTCTTTCCTCTAATGTCAAATGGATTTTGGTTTTATCCCTCCCTAGTGCAGTAGATTTTTGCCTACTACCAGGACTGGCATGATTTCCTGCTTCTCTTCTAGTTGCTTAAGCCTTTTTTTTTTTTTTTCTTTTTCTTGAGGGTGATCTGGGAAGTTGATAGGGTCTTATGCCTTTGTGAACCAAAAAGCGGCTCTCTCAGGCCTTCTGCTCTGCCTACATTCTTTCTTGTGACTACCAGTGGAGGCTCCAAAGAGCTGGTAAGCACATTCAGAATTTTCTTGTGATGGGGACTCCCAGAGATTCACAATTACCACTTTAGCATCCATTAGGACTTTTAAAACTTATTAATATTTTGCAGTTCTTAAACTTGTTTTATGACAATATCTCTTCCTCCTGAGCTCTGAAAAATGTGAAACTTTTCATTTTGAGGTTCTGCCTCTTCTTAGATGAACATGTTACTCTAAGTCAGTTTAGCTGTATTCATCTCTTGCCTCAACTCTAATGGAATCAAGAAAAATTATAACTTTGTTGATTATCTGGATTTTTATTATTATTAGGCCAGAATCAATGTTATTTTAGCTTTGTATATCGTTAAAAAAAGAAGAAACTATAATTTACTTAATATTTATTTTCTAAATTTTTTCCTGAGCACTGCTAATTAAGGTGTTATCTCTTAATGCTGTTTTATTACTAGTGTCTCTGAAATATACCATGTGTTCTTGTTATATACAAACATTTGAATGCTTTAGGGATTTGCACAGCCTTCATGATAAATAGTAGATAAAGTCTTCCCTACTGACACATTTGTTTTCTTTCATGTCCAATTTTTTGCTTTTAAATTGCATTTTTGTATAAAGACTATGTTCCTTTTTAGTAAGTATTTCTCTTATAAGGTGAAATATTCCTTAGTCATTCATGTTCATGGGAAGAATTAGGGCCAATTAGGGCCAATCTAGATAGAATTCTGTCCATTCCTAACAAAGTTTCTCATGATGGAAGATTGTACTTATGTGAGTTACTTTATCCTTTATTTCATCCGAATCCAGCAGAGATCAGGAACTGCTAGGCTGTTCATGACTTTCAAATTCATCTGTAATACCAAATTTAAGAAGTCAATGTGATGTATTACTTAAACCTGCTTTTCCTAATTCTCCACGGAGAAAAAAACAGGTACGGTGGAATTTTAAACATCAGCCTGTGCAGCCAGTTCTTACTGTTCAAAACATGGGTTGCTGATTTTTCCCCTCTAAGTGTGTATCATGTAATTCTGAGAAGAATGACTGCAAGCCTTCTCTCCTAGCCTATCCCTACACTTTTTGTTTCACTTCCATTGAATTTGAAAGTTCTTTATAATGTATGTTATATACAGAATATATTAGTTTTCTATTAGTGTGTAACAAGGTACCACGATCTCAGCAACTTAAAACAAAAACAACATAAATTTATTATCTTACAGTTCTGTAGGTCAGAATCCTAGGCACACCTACAGTGAGCTCTTAGCTCAGGCTATCATCAGGATGAAATCAAGGTACTAGCAGAGACTGTTATCTTGTCTAAGATTCAGGGTCCTCCCAAGCTTACTGGTTATTGGCAGAATTGAGTTCCCTGCAGTTGTAAGACAGGTCCTCCTTTTGTAGGATCTATATATTATTCCTGCCATGTTTCCTTTTCCAAAACATGGTAGTTTTTTTTTCATTTGGGATTCTAGCAGAAGAATGTCTCTGATGTTTTACCTTTTTATAAAAACTCATCAAGTTGGGTCAAACCCATTCGGGAAAATTTCCCTTTGGTTAAAGTCAACTGATTAGTAACCTAATCATGGACATGATGGTCTATCATATTCTCATAAGAGAATTAAACAGGGTATCTATATCAGGAGGCAAGAATTTTGGTGAATGTCAGAAAAGTCGGCCTGAACCATAGATATTCCCATCTACTATAGAAGATAAAACTTGTTTTATTTTCTCATTGATGAATTTATTTGGTATAATTTCTGAGTAAAGAAGAAGATAGCCTTTATTTTAAAACCAGAAATAAGAAGTACCTTTCAAACATGAAGTATATGAAGAATGTTTCCATAAAGTTTACATATAATTGGAGAAAGAATAATAAACAGCCAGATTTTTGAAAAGAAACAGGTAGAAAATTTAAGGAAGATTTAGAAGAATATGCTAAAAGCCTCAGATGTGAAAGAACCTGGCATTTTTAAGCAGGGTCCAGAATTAAATTAGGGAGTGAGTCACTTGCCATTGTTAGGGGAGAGTTCTCCAAAGACACTAAGTAAGCCTATGATAGGAATAAGCTTGGAATGTTCAATGAATGCACACAAGATGGATATTATTGGATCAGAGCTTGCTAGGGGAAAGGGGAGTGACAGGGCAAAAAATTACAGTGGACTATATGGAAATAACCTCTGTATTAGGGTTTTCTAGGGAACAGAACCAGTAGAAGATTAGATAGATGACAGGACAGTTATTAAGGGAATTGGTTCATATGATTATGGAGGCTACGAATTCCAATGCTATGCCATCTGCAAGCTGAAAAGTGAGAGAATCTGGTGGCATGGCTCAGTCCAAGTCTGAAGACTTGAGAAACGGGGAAGGCAATGGTGTAGCTCTCAGTCTGAGGCCAAAGACTTGAGAACCTGGGCTGCTGGTGCAAGTCCTAAAGTCCAAAGACAGGAAAACCTGGAATTCTGGTGTCCAAGGGCAAGAGAAGAGGGATGTCCAAGTTCCGGAAGAGATAGACAAAGAAAGCAAGTCAGGAAGAAAGAATTTGCCTCCTCTGTTTTTTCATTTTATATGTGCCCTCAGCTGATTGGATGGAGCCCATCCATACTGATGGGGGCAGATATTTCTTACCCATTCTATTAAGTCAAATACCATTATCTTTCATAAACAACCTCATAGACAATTCCAGAAATAATGCTTTACAAGCTATCTAGGTATCTCTTAATCCAGTCAAGTTGACACGTAAAATTAACCATCACAACCTCATGAAGGATAATGTAACTATCGATTGGAATTTTGAATTTGATCTAAAGGTAATGGTACACAATAAAAAAAATTTAAACTGGTAAAAAGAGCATGATCGAATTAATGTGTTAAGATTATTTGGCTGATCCATGGATAACGGATTGATTAGAAAAAAGGCAAAGGTGAAGACTATTAGAAGATGACTACAGGAGGCTATTTCACAGTCTGAGAGAAAGAAAAATTATGATAATTAGAATTACGGTAGAAATTGAGTGATATAGATAAATTTGATGTATAGTTAAACTCTTCAGTTTTCTCTATTTTTAAATTGAGTATTTATTTTTTAATTCTTATGATTTGTTGATCAGCTGCTTTTGTATATTTATATATAATGTCATTGTTGCTATTTTTGTCTGTTTGCTATTTGGCTTCATATTTTGTTCATGGTATTTTTTAATAATGTCAAATCAATGCTTCTTTTATTGGTGTTAATTTTTTATTGTTTAGAAACTGTACCGCCACCTGTGCAATCTGTGATGAAAATTAAGATATGTCAGAGTACTTAAAGATATTATGACTATATAATATATGACATAATTTACTGTGTATCTAAGTGAAATATAAACAAACAAAAATTATGCTATAGTATTCTGCTCTCATGTGGGTATGTCAGTATTAAAAGAAAAGCAAAGAAACTTTTGTTTTTCATCCTGGGCTTTTGACTAATACAAAATCTCACTTGATTGTTTTGGGTTTTCTTTCCTTTCCTTTTGTTCATAAGAATAAAAGTTAAAATAGGGAGGATTAATTTTACTGAATTATGTACAACATACACACATAGTCTCTTTGATTTTAAAATATGTGTGTTTGAAAACGTGAACTTTATTGATTAACACTAGATAACAAAATAAAGAAAAATCTCAGTTTATATTACATGGGTGTTTCTGGTACCTTGGGACTCACAAATTAAAGGTTACTATGATCTTCAGCATGGTGACCTTTAGAAAGAACTGAAAAGACTCATCTTTTCATTTAGGGCTTCACTTTGCAAATCCTTAAAGAATGTCCTAAGGTCAGGCTGAGAATCCTCAGCCCAGGAAGGAGGCAAATATATTTCCAATATTAACTGCAGTATTCTTTAAAAATGACAAAATAAGTCTAGGTATTATGAAAGTGACAAATGTGCTTGGATATTTTTCTCTTTTGAAAATTATTAACTTCAGATACTAACATCTGTGGCCATTATAACTAAAAAGATGCTCCTCTCTTCGAGTTCTTTCTTTGAGTTCATTGATAAGAAGACCTCAGTTCTCCTTTAATTGGAGATTATTGAAAGTAACATTTCCAATATCTCTTTCCCACCTCCACTTCACTCTTCTTCCCAAGGAAAGAGCAACTAATCTACTGATAGAAAGCTTTCCATCCTTTAGAACATTGCATGTACTAGGCATAGTTATGAGCCTCTCTCTCTCATAGTATCTGTATCAATAACAGGATAAAAGGAATAGTTATCTCTCACATTTGTGGAGATGCTGCTTGTTGAAATGACTTCAGGAAAGATTCTGCTGTAGAGTAGAGAGAAAAGTGCTCAATAGTTTTTATTTGTCCCTCCAGGTTAATTTCTGACCCTTCCCTGTCCTGCTCACTGTCCTAGATGCCATCATGATTCCCATATTCTCTAATTATCTCACTTGGGTTTGGTGATAGGATATTAAAAGAGTGAGGAGAATGAAGTCAGTAATTTATTGTCCTAGTCCCTTCTCTACTTGCTTGTATCCCTATCCTTACACTGAAGTGTACTGTTTCTCTCAAAGTTGCTTATCTTTTGTGACTCTGTTCTTCTGTGTTTTAACAAGTTTCCCTCCTTTTGTCCCTTTGGACATGGGCTGGTAACAGAAGATGCTACTGAGCCTAGGGATACTCTCTTCCTTTATATAATACCGTTAAACCTACATCTTACACATGTAGTCTTTAAAAAATAAAACCTCCTTTATCCATGTTTTAAGAATGCCACCTCACACAGGATGGCTGTTATTCCATACAGCTTCCAAGAAGGAAAAATAGGTGTTTGAATCTTCCCTCTGTCAGCAATGAGATTCTCTTTAGCTTACCAACATGGGGAGTTTGGATTGTGTTTGATGACAAGAGCGAGCCTATTGCTATGTTTCATTTAAGAACAATATTTGCAATGAGGCCTCACCCTCTGGAGGCTGTGATTAAGTTGTAAAGAAAGAGGGAAATGCCTTACAACTTGAGGTTCTATTTCCCAACTTTCTCCTCTGCTAACAAGTTCTGCTTATCAAAGCAGGACTAAGTAGATAATCTAGGACTAAAAGCCAGAAATGTAAGATTGGATACAAGGCTATACATGGTAAGAAAACTACTACCTCCTTAATAAAATACAATTCAGATCCTCTCTTTAGGTAAACTAAGAAAACTCTACACATTAATGAGAAAACCTGGACCTTAATCTCCTCACTCTGTTTCCCTAATGACTGGTTTCACCTTCTCACTGCCCTGGGCTTGGGGCAAAGGATGGCTCTTCTGCTTAGATCCAAGTTCATATTCTTTCTCCATATTGCTAATGTGCATCTGAGACTAGGCTAGTCTAATTAAGTTCTAGATAGTTTACGTTTCTAGGAATACAAAAAATAGCATGTAACTATGTAAATATGACACAAACCATTTATCTCATCTTTAGTTTGGGGTAACTTACAGGCATATTTATTGACTATGAATATGTCTACACTTAGAAGAGACTTTATTTTAGGATGACTCTCAAGGTTATCTAGAAATTTTAAAATTGATACACTGGAAATTTACTCTAGGACATATTAAGGCATTTCTTATCCCTAGTTTAAGGTCTGTCTTTGGTCCAAATTAGAATCTCAAAAACAGAAACCTCTTTCCAGCTTAAATCTGAGGCCATTCCTTTCTGAAACACAACAAGCATTCTATCCCCATGAGAACTTTATCCTTACTGCTTCCTCAGTCTAGACTTTTTTGTTAGAAAAGTTGTCTTTGTGATTAACTCCACTTCAAAATATCATTGATCAACTTTTGAATAATCTAATCAAGAAAATCTCCCCTGAGAAAACCTCTCCTTCTGTAAATGAACATTCTCTTCTAGTTGTTCTTGCATCCTTTCCTCTGCTATTCTTTGCTTCATATCACTTTCTCTATATTGTTGATTGATTGATTAATTGATTATTTGTTTTCTCCACTAAAATGTATTTCTTCACAAGACAGAGACTCATTTGTATTCTAAAACTAGAGTCTGGTACACAATATATCTTTAATACGTATTTGTAGAAGGTAGGGGTAATCCAAAGTTGAGAAACAGGCTGTCATTAGAAAAATGGTAATTTTATAATGGTATCAAAGACTGAGAAGTGGCAGGTTAGGTGTATTAATCAGAATTCTCCAGAAAAACGGAATCAATGTTATGCATGTGTGTGTGGATGTGGATGTGTATTGGCTTGCATGATTTCAGAGGCTTGCAGAGTCTAAAATCTCATGGCGTTGGGTGGCAGACTGAAGATTCAGGGAACAATTGTAGTTCCAGTTCAAAGGCAGTCTGTGGAAGAACTCCTTCTTACTTGGGGAAGGTCAGTCTTTGTTCTATTAAGGGCTTCAGGTGACTGGATGGGGCCTCCCCCACATCATGGAGGGTAATCTGTTTTACTCAAAGTCCACTGACTGAAATGTTAATCTAAGCTGAAACACACTTTAACAGGAACATTCAGAATAATGTTTGACCAATCATCTGGGCATGGTGGCCCAGACAAGTTGTCATGTAAGATTTACCACCACAGTAGGCTTGGGGCAATAGCCATGATTATACCTGAGGTAGATCCAAGAATATGAAATCAAATTAGCTTTTAACACAGGCTTGGCAAAGCAAAAGTAGTAGGCAAATGTAGTCTTCATAAGCTAAGCTGTAATAACAAAGATACTCTTAAAATATAGTGACTGAAATAAAACGAGAGTGTGTCACTCTTTCCCACAACATTTCAGAAAGGTTAAGCAGATTCTGCTCTAAAAGTTCATTCAGGAACCTAAGCTGGCAGGTTGAGGTTGGCACTACTCAAGCTCTGTTGTCAACATGCAGTTTCTATTTCTGTGCTTAAGGTTGCTTATCTGATTCTACTCATCACAGTGGGATACAGTTTGGCTCTGTGTCCCCACCTAAATCTCATCATGAATTATAATCTTCTTGGAGGGAGGTGATTGGATCATGGGGGCAGTTTTCCTCATGCTGTTCTCATGGTGTGGGTGAGTTCTCATGAGATCTGATGGCTTTATAACTGTTTGACAGTTCCTCCTTCACATGTTCTCTCTCCTGCCACCTTGGGAAAAAGGTACTTGCCTCTCCTTCATCTTCTGCCATGACTGTAAGTTTCCTGAGACCTCCCCAGCCATGAAGAACTGTGAGTTAATTAAACCTCTTTTGTTTTTAAATTACCCAGTCTCACGTGGTATCTTTATAGCAGTGTGAAAGCAGATTAATACACAATAATAAAAGGAAGTTCACCAATGCCATTGTTAATTTTTCCAGCCCATGGAAAGGTAGTAGAAGAAAATCTAGGACAGTAAGCTTCATCTTTAAAATAAATGACCTGGAAATTGAACATATCACTTCCATTCATATCCTTTTTTCCTGAACTTAGTCACTTGACACCTAGCTTGATGGGACACTGGGAAACGTAGTCTCTAGTTGAGTAGATATGTGCTCAGCTAACACTGAGTGGGGACAAATAATTACTAAGAGGACGAGTGGGAGGAAAATGCATCCTGAAGGATGGTTGGCACTTTCTGCTTTCTGTTCCTTTTGGCCATAAAGGTGCCTATGCTCACCTCTTTTCCCATGAAATCACACTCACCGAGGGAGAGTAGCACACGATCATTGCAAGAACAACTTTCCATTTGAGAAAGGGAAAAATGGAAGACATGACAGTTACAAAGTGTTATCAATAATGAAATTCTGCTGAACAAAAATTATCCACTTTTACAATGAAATACATTTCTTTATCAGACACTAGTTTTGGTTTTTGAAAAGAGATAATTTTGACCATTGCTTTCTGTTTTTGGAAAGAGATAATTTTGACCATTGCTTTCTGTGACTTCTGATTCAGTTCTTTAGGAAGTTCTTCCTTTTTCTGTGGCCAAACTGGGCATTACAGAACTCTCCAGCTTTTGCAGCCTGCTTCTTGCTGGTACAGGCCTAAAAGTTCAAGAATAATTTTAAAGCTCAATCACACGGTTTGGAAATATTGAATGGATATTTCTTTCTTCCTTCTTTCTTTCTTTCTTTCTTTCTTTCTTTCTTTCTTTCTTTCTTTCTTTCTTTCTTTCTTTCTTTCTCTCTTTCTTTCTCTCTTCCTTCCTTCCTTCCTTTCTTTTCTTTTCTTTTCTTTT